>NW_026068135.1:1307802-1418009 GCF_014885135.2 Alexandromys fortis | reverse complement strand
CTGAGAAACCTCCACACTGCTTTCCAGAGTGGTTGCACAAGTTTGCATTCCCACCAGCAATGGATGAATGTACCCCTTTCTCCACAACCTCTCCAGCAAAGGCTATCATTGGTGTTTTTGATTTTAGCCATTCTGACAGGTGTAAGATGGTATCTTAAAGTTGTCTTGATTTGCATTTCCCTGATCGCTAAGGAAGTTGAGTGTGACCTTAGGGGAAGGGGAGGCAGCGGTGGGGAAGAGACAGAAATCTTTAATTAATTAATAAAGAAATAAATAAATTAAAAAAAAGAATTTAAAAAAGAGAGAGAGAGAGTTGTGGTGTTGGTGCCTAGGTATAGCAAGCTTATTTTGGAAACCTTTCCCAAAATGTCTCTATCACAGTGGCCTGTTTTCCATAGGGAAAACTCTTTTCTTTTTATTTATTAGATTAAAAAAATACCAATCCAAATTCCCACTCACTCCCCTCCTCCCATTCTTTCCACACATACCCTAAGTACCCCCCTCTAATCCTAAGAGAGGATAAGGCACATTGCTTTATGGAAGGTCCAAGGTTCTCCCTACTACATTTAAGCTGAACAAGGTATCCATCCAAAGAGAATAGGATCCCCAAAAGCCAGTACATGCAGTAGAGATAAATCCTGGTGCCACTGACAGTGGCCCCTCCGTCTGCCCCAGCCATGCAACTGTCAACCACATTCAGAGGAACTAGTTTGGTCCTATGCTTGTTCCTTGCCAATCCAGCTGGAGTTGGTGAGCTCCCATTAGCTCAGGTAAACTGTTTCAGTGGCTGAACCCTTCATGGTCTTGACCTCTTTGCTCATATTCTCACTCCTCCCTCTCTTCAACTGGACTTTGGGAGCTCAGTCCAGTGCTCTGATGTGGATCTCTGCCTCTGTTTCCATCTGTTGTTAGACGAAGGTTCTATGGTGATATTTAAGATAATCATCAGTCTGACAACAAGACAAGGTCAATTCAGACACCCTCTCCCCTATTGCTTAGGGTCTTAGCTGGGGTCATCCTTGTAGATTCCTGGGAATTTTTCTAGAGCCAGGTTTCTTGCTAACCCATAGGGAAAACTCTTACGAGACCAAACTTATGTCAAGTCTTCTATTTGAGGGAAAGGGACTTTGGCCCTCTCTATCCTTCTTGTCACACCTAAAGAAAAAAATGAGACCAATCATAATCAAGAAGGGGCAAGATCTAGAGAAAATCAGCTGGAAACATCACAGTTTGGGGAAGAATTAGAAGGTTGGGATAGAAGGCTATAATGGAATACACCTGTAATTAGAGACAGGGTTTCTCTGTAGCTTTGGAGCCTGTCCTGGCACTAGCTCTTGTAGACCAGGCTGGCCTCGAACTCACAGAGATCCGCCTGCCTCTGCCTCCCAAGTGCTGGGATTAAAGGCGTGCGCCACCAGCGCCCGGCTTTTCTCTCATTTTTTAAGATTTATTTATTCATTATGTATACAGTAATGTTCTTTCTACAGGCCAGAAGAGGGTGCCAGATCTCATTAGAGATGGTTGTGAGCCACCAGGTAGCTGCTGGGACTTCAACTCAGGACCTCTGAAAGAGCAGCTAGTACTTTTAACCTCTGAGCCATCTCTCCAGCCCGTCTTTCTTCCCCCCCCCCCACATTTATGGAAAATAGGTTTTTTTTCACATAATATACCCTGATAATGGTTTCCCCTTCCTCTATTGCCCCCAGTTCCTCGCCACTTCTCCTTCTATCTGGAACCACTCCCTTTCTGTCTGTCATAGGAAACAAACAGACTTCTAAAAGACTATACTAGACTATACTATACTGTAACATACTATTACAAAAAAAGCTAACACATCAGATAGGACAAATCAAACAGCAGGAGGAAAAGAGCTGAAAAAAGACACAAGAAACAGAAAGTCAGAGACCCACTTGTTTGCACACTTAGGAATACCATAAAAACACTATACTGGAAGCCATGATAATATATGCAAAGGATTGTTAGGGTAAAAATCGGGAAAATATATGAGTTAGATAAGTTAAAAATAAAATAAGATAAAAATTAAAAAAAACAAGAGAAGCCTTGACATGGCATTATGAGACAGAGACCTTCCCAAGATGCCCCTGAATTCATCCTCTAGGGGTTATCTACTGCTGAGCATGTAGCCTACCCTCGAAGAGTAGTCTGTTTTCCCAGTGAGACTCCCTTGGGGAAAAGTACTTTTTTATTAAGGAGTGTTTATCATTTGGAGATAGCTTCTGGGTTAAGGATGGGGCCATGTGTCCACTTCTTTCAGCCCTTGTACCCCATCTGGTGCAGACCCGTGCAGGCCCTATGCATGCTGCCACAGGCTCTGTGAGTTCAAGTGTGTTGCTTATGTTGATTTAGAGGGCCTTGTTTTCTCTGTTGTTTTTTTTCTACCCTCACCTGACTTCCATCCCCTGTGCTTCTTACCCTGTCTCTACCTCCTGTTTCCCAGGGTTCCCTGAGACCCGAGGGGAGGAATTCAATGCGATAATCCCTTATAGGTTCCATGGTCTCCCACTCTCTGCATAATGTCTGGCTGGGGGCCTTTGTGCTTGTTCCCATCTGCTGCAGGAAGAAGCTTCTCTGATGATTTCATTTTTAATGGTTGAATAATATACTCCATTGTGAAAATGTAGCACATTTTCTTTTTTATCATTTTTTTTTATTCTACATACCAACCAGTTCTCCCTCCCTTCTCTCCTCCAGCTTCCTTCCCCACCTCCACTCAATGGCCCCAGTCACTGCTCCTCCATCTCCCCTTAGATGAGATAAGGCCTCCCATGGGAATCAACAAAGCAAGGCCTATGAAGTGGAGGCAGGACCAAGCTCCTCCCCCCTGCATCAAGGCTGAACAAGGCAGCCCATCACAGGGAATGGTTCCAAAGAACAAGCTCAGGCATCAGGGACAGGTCCTGGTCCCACTGCTGGGGGCCCCACAAAAGACCAAGCTACACAATTGTCACCCAGATGCAAAGGGCCTATGTCGGTCCCAGGCCGGCTCCCTATCTGTCCGTCCAGAGTCCATGAGCTCCCACAAACTCATGCCAGCTGTCTCTGCAGGGTTCCCCATTATGATCTTAATCCCCCTTGCTCATACAATCCCTCCATCCTCTCTCCTCAAATGGACTCTTGGAGCTCGGTCCAGTGCTTGGCTGTGGATCTCTGCATCTGCTTCCATCAGGTACTGGATGATGACACCTAGGGCAGTCAATGATCTGATTACAGGGAAAGGCCAGTTCGGGCTCCTTCTCCACTATTGCTAGGAGTGTCAACTGGGGTCATCCCTGTGGGTTCCTGGGATCCCACACCAGGTTCCCTGTCACCAGGTTTCTCCCTAACCCTACAATGGCCTTCTCTATCAAGATATCTCCCCCATCACTCTCCCACTCCATCCAGCCCACATCTCAACCATCCTGATCCCTCATGTTCCCATCCCCCCATTCCCTTTCCCCTACTCCCCCCAACTCCCAGTTTACCCAGGATATCCCTTCTACTTCCTCTTCCCAGAGAGATCCATGCATCTCTCATAGGGTCCCCCTTGCTACCTAGCTTCTCTGGGGCTGAGGATTGTAGCCTGATTATCCTTGGCTTTACATCTAATATCCACTTATGAGTGAGTACACAATGTTTGTCTTTCTGGGTCTGGGTTACCTAACTTGGGATGATTTTTTTCCTAATTCCGTCCATTTACCTGCAAATTTCATGATGTCATTGTTTTTTTGGGGCTGAGTAATATTTCATTGTGCAGATACACCACATTTTCTTCCTCCATTTTTCAGTCAAGGGACATCTAGGTTGTTTCCAGGTTCTGGCTATTACAAATAATGCTGCTATGAACATAGTTGAGCAAGTGTCCTTGGGGTATGATTGAGCATCCTTTCGGTATATGCCCAAGACTGGTATCACTGGATCTTGAGGTAGATTGATTCCCAAGTTTCGGAGAAACCTCCATACTGCTTTCCAAAGGGACTGTACAAGTTTACTCTCCCAACCTTACTCCACATCCTCTCCAACATAGACTGCCATTAGCATTTTTGCTTTTGGCCATTCTGACGGGTGTAATATGGTGTCTCAGAGTCGTTTTGATTTGCATTTCCCTGATAGAAAAGGATGTTGAACACCTCTTTAAGTGTATTTGAGAGTCTTCTGTTGAGAATTCTCTGTTTAAATCTGTTTCTCATTTATAATGTGACTACTTGGTATTTTGATGTCTAACTTATTGAGTTCTTATTTGGGGTATCAGCACTCTGTCAGATGTGGGGTTGGTGAAGATCTTTTCCCATTGTGTAGTCCTTTGCGTTACAGAAGCCTTTCAGATTCTGGAGGTCCCATTTGTTAATTGTCAATCTCAGTGTCTGTGCTACTGCTGTTATATGCAGGGAGGAGTCTCCTGTGCCAATGAGTTCAAGGCTACTTCCCACTTTCTCTTCTATCAGGTTTAGTGTAACTGGATTAATGTTGAGGTCTTGGATCCACTTGGACTTGAGTTTTGTGCAGGGCGATAGATATGGATCTATTTGCATTCCATTGATATTAAGAGATATTAATGACCACTGATTGTGAATTACTGTTATTTTTTGGTGGTAGCATTTGTGTGTTTCCNTTTTTTTTTTTTTTTTTTTTTTTTTTTTTTTTTTTTTTTTTTTTTTTTTTTGTGGATGCAGTTAGCTTCCTTGGGTTGAAGTTTTCCTTCTAGTACTAGTACTTTCTGTAGGGCTGTATTTGTGGACAGGTATTGTTTAAATCTGCTTTTGTCATGAAATATCTTGTTTTCTATGTCTATGTTGATTGAAAGTTTTGCTGGGTATGTTATCCATGGTCCCTTTGTGTCTGTAAAACATCTGTTCAGGGCCTTTTGGCTTTTATAGTCTCCATGGAGAAGTTAGGTGTAATTCTGATAGTTCTGCCTTTATATGTTACTTGGCCTTTTTCCTTTGCAATTCTTAAAATTCTTTCTTTGTTCTGCATGTTTAATTTTTGATTATTATGTGGTGAGGGGACGTTTTCTTTTCTAGCCTATTTGGTGTTCTAGAAACGTCTTGTACCTTTATAGGTGTGTCCTTCTTTAGGTTGGGAAAGTTTTCTTCTATGATTTTGTTGAATATGTTTGCCATGCCTTTGAGTGGGATTCTTCTATCTTTTCATGGTGTCCCAGATTTCCTAGATTTTTTTTGGTTAGGAATTTATTGGATTTAACATTTTCTTTGACTGATGGATCTATTTCCTCTATCATATCTTCAGTGTCTAGGTTCTCTCTTCCATGTTTTGTATTCTGTTGGTGATGCATGCATCTGTAATTCCTCTTCACTTCCCCAGACTGTCCATTTCTAGAATTCCCTCGATTTGTGGTTTCTTTATTGTTTCTATTTCAGTTTTCAAGTCTTCAACTGTTTTATTCACCTGTTTGATTTTTTTGAATTTCTTTGCTTTCTCTAAGGGATTCATTGATTTTTTTTCCAATTTTTTTTGTTTGTCTTTTCCTCAACTTCTTTAAGGGAATTTTTCATTTCCTCTTTAAGAGCCTCTATCATCATCATAAAGTAATTTTTCAGTTTGTTTTCTTGTGTTTCAGCTGCATTGCAATGTTCAGGTTTTGCTGTTATAGGATTGCTGGGTTCTGGTGGTGCCATGCTGCTCTTTTGTTTGTCAAATGTATTTTCACAGTGGCATTTACTCATCTTTTCTCACAACTGGTGTGGTGTGGACCTGGGCCTGTTCATCCAATTGTTGTGGTTTGGACCTGTGCCTGATTTTCCAACTGGTGATTTTCACCTGTTCCTATGTAGTCTGCTAGAGTTGTGAGGGAGGGCTGGCCATGGGGAGGATGTTCAGGTGCTGGGGGTTGGGTGGCAGAGCACGTCTTGCCAGGACAGTGTCCAGTGAGTGGTAGGGGTTGGTGCACAGGGCTTCTCATCGGCCTGCAGGCTGGTGGGAAGTGCAACAGAACCATGGAGTTCCACTAGAGGTGGGGGCAGGGTTCAGTTGCCTTCTGATGCTGGGATGGGAGGGGGAGGGGCACAAGATGTACCCTGGGGTTCAGTTAGGCTAGTCACTCACCTGGCTTTCTGACTAGTGTTTTTTTTTGTGTGTGTCTGTGTCCATGTAGTCTACTGGAGTTGTGGGGTGGGCTGGCAACACGGAGAATGCTCAGGCGTGTGGGGTTGGGCAGCAAAGGGGGTCTTGCCAGGACAGCGGCCTGTGAATGGCAAGGGTTGGGGCTCAGCTTAGATTCAGGTTACTCACCTGCTGCAGGCTGGTGGGCGTGCACCACAGCAGTCAGCACATTTTCTTTAACCATTCATCTGCTGAGGAACATCTTGATAGTTTGCAATTTCTGGCTATTATAAATAGAGCATCAGTGGACAGTGGTGGCGCAAGACTTTGATCCCAGCACTTGGGAGGCAGGGGCGGGCAGAGTACAAGCGAGATCCAGGATTGGCTCCATAGCTACTGGGAAACACTGTTTCAAAAAACCAAAATAAGTAAGTAAGTAAGTAAATAAGTAAATAAATAAATAAAGCATCGATGACCATGATTGAACAAGTGTCTCTGTGGTAGGGTGAAGCATCCTTTGGTATATGTCCAAGAGTGGTGTAGCTGGATCTTGAGGTAGATCAATTCCCATCTTGGTGAGGAACTACTGTACTGATTACTATAGTGGCTATGTCAGTTTGTATTCCTACTAGCAAGGAATGAAAGGCTCCTCTTACTTCACGTCCTTGCCAGCATGAACTGTCACTTGTTTTATTGATCTTAGCCATTCTGAGGGGTGCAAGATGAAATTACAAATTGGCTTTGATTTATATTCCCCTGATGACTAAGGATGTTGAACATTAAGTGTTTCTCAGCCATTTGAGAGTCCTCTGTTGAGAATTTCCTGTTTAGAGCTTGTGGTGGTTTGAATAAGAATGGCCCCATAGTTTCACATATTTGAATGTTTAGTCATCAGGAAGTGGTACTACTTGAGACAGATTAGAAGGTGTGGCCTTGTTGGAGGAAGTTTGTCACTGGGGGTATGAAGCGGGTCACCAGGGTAGGCTTTGCTGTAGTTGTCCTTGAACTCTCTTGCTTCTCAGAGTTCTTCTATTTATTTTCTCTGCATACCAGCCCCACCTATCCTTTCTCCTGCCCTGCTATTGGCTGTTCAACTCTTTCTTAGACCAATCAGGTGTTTTAGACAAGCAAAGTAACACAGCTTCACAGAGTTAAACAAATGCAATGTAAAAGAATGCAACACATTTTTGCATCATTAAAGCAAATGTTCCACAGCGTAAACAAATGTAACACATCTTAATATTTCACAACACTTTGCAAAAGCCCAAGCCAGTCTCAATATCTGTCTCTTCCTGCAGCCTCCAGATCTGGATGTAGAACTCTCAACTACTTCTCTAGCACCATGTCTATTTGCATACTGTCATGCTCCTTGCCATAATGACAATGGATGAAATCTCTGAAACTGTAAGCAAGCACCAATTAAATGTTTTCTTTTATAAGAGTTGCCAGGTTAGAGAGATGGCTCAGTGGTTAAGAGCACTGGCTGGTCTCCCAGAGGTTCTGAGTTCAATTCCCAGCAACCACATGGTGGTTTACAACCATCTCTAGTGGGATCTGATGCCCTCTTCTGGTGTAAAGTTCTACATGGTCATGGTGTCTCTTCAGAGCACTAGAATACTAAGAGAGAGCTGTCCTATTAAAGGGCCAGGGCAGATTCTTTATTAACCAATGAAATCAACACAAAACAGAAGACTCTCCCATATCAGGTATATTATATTTACTTACTTTCATTTGTTGGACTATCCTTGCATGTATGGGATGAAGTCTATTTGATCATGGTGCATGATGGTTTTGATGTGTTCTTGAATTTTGTTTGCAAGCATTTTATTGAGACCTTGCATCTATGTTCATAAGGGAGATTGATCTGTAATTCTCTTTCTTTGTTGAGTCTTTGTGTGGTTTGGGTATTGTGGTAACTGTGGCCTCATAAAATGAATTAGGCAATGCTTCTTCTGTTTCTATTTTGTAGAATAATTTGAGGACAATCAGAATTATCTCTTCTTTGAAAGTCTGGTAGAATTCTGTGATAAAACCATGTGGCCCTGGGCTTTGGGGGGGGGGATTTTAATGACTGTTTCTATTTCACTTTGGGTTATAGGTCTGTTTAAATTGCTTATCTAATCTTGATTTAACTTTAGTAAATTGTATTTATTTAAATTTTTTTCCATTTCTTTGGAATATAGATTTTTAAAAGTATATCCTTTTGATTCTCTGTATTTCCTTGGTGTCTGTTATGTCCTCCTTTTCATCTCTAATTTTGTTAATTTGGATATTCTTTCTCTCTGTATTTTACTTAATTTTTATAAGGGTTTGTCAATCTTAATGATTTTTCCTAAAGAACAAACTCCTTGTTTCATTGATTGTTTCTTCTTGGTTTTGTTTGTTAGTTTCTATTTTATTGATTTCAGCCCCGAGTGTGATTATTTCTTGCTGTCTACTCCTTTTAGATGTGATTTCTTCCTTTTGTTCTTAAACTGTCAGGTGTGCTTTTAAATTACTAGTATGAGATCTCTCCATTTTTTTTAAAATTAGGCACTCAATGTTATAAAAGCCTTCATTGTATCCCATAAATTTGAGTATGTTGTGTATTCATTTTCATTAATCCTAGAAAGTCTTTAATTTATTTCCTAATTTTGTCGTGAGACATTTTTCTTTTTTTCCTGTTTTTGATGTAATTGTATCCAATCTTTATTTAGTTTACTTTGTTCTTCAAGGAGATTTATTTATGATTTACTACACGCATGGATGATTTGTTGTATGCGTGTGTCACTAGGAAAGTTTGCACCAAATTGTGTTGTGCTTACATATGCCTAAATTAAACTATTCAGGGTCAGACTCAGAAAGTTTAAACCAATACTGGCTAACTTAGTCATTGTGTTAGTTAGGGTTTCTATTGCTGTGAAGAGACATCATGACCATAGCAGCTCTTATAAAGGAAAACATATGATTGGGGGGGGGGTTCTCAGTATATTTCAGAGGTTCGTTAATGCAGGAAGCAAGGCAGCATGCACACAGATGCGATCCTGGAAAAGGAGCTGACAGTTCTTGCATCTTGGCCAGCAGGCAACAGAAAGTGGATCCTCTCACTGTGTATGGGCTTGAGATTGTATAAGACCTCAAAGCCACCCTCAGCAGTGACCAACAAGACCACATCTACTTCAGCCAGGCCCCTCAGACATGAAAGCAAGCATCTGGCCCACAAACTCCTTTTTCTGCCTCACAGAGGAAAGGCCTCGTGTTTCTTCTTCATTCACTTCTTCTAAATCTATTAACAGAGTCCCTGCATCCCATGTTATTGACGCTACCATTAAGGGAGTGGTGGGGTGGGGGGCAGCAAATATAGTTCCTGGGCCTAGGAGAAGAACGACAGTGGCTAAGCATGCATGTGCTATTATAGCAGTAATAGGGACTCCGCACTCCAAGAAGAGCCTGAGTAAAGACAAACACCTTAGTCTGGGGTTAAAAGAGACAGGCGAAGAGCTTTTCATTGAGGAAACAATACTGGGAGCAATACATTGACTTAGGGATGCACTACAGTGGTATGTTTAGAAACTTCAGGCCTGGTTCCACCTTGAGCTACCATATTTCGTTGGGCAACTCACTTCAATTCTTGGTTTCTTTGCTCAGACATCAAACAGGAAAGTTCGTGGTAACTGAATTAGAAAGTCCTGAGCACAAAGGTGAGAAACAAGTGAACCTCCAGTTGTTGGCTGTTGTTGTTGTTTTTATAACATTATTTCCCTCAAACTTTGTACTAGGGTGTGCAACAGTGAATTGATCTATTTTTTTTTATTCAGCAGTTAGTTGTTCATTTTCCATGAGTTCGTAAACTTTCTGTTGTTTCTGTTTTGATCTCCAGTTTCAATCTGTCACGGTCTGAAATTATCTCTTCCATCTCTTGTATTCTATTGGTAAGACTTATCTCTGAGGTTCCTGTTCAAGTTTATCAATTTGTCATTTCCAGATTTCCATCAGATTGTCTTTTGTTTTCTGTTTGTTTCTTTCCTTTCTTTCTTTCTCCTGAGACAGGGTTTTTCTATGTAGCCCTGGCAGCCCTGGAACTCGCTTTGTAGACTAGACTGGCCTTGAAATCACTGCTTCTTGAGTGCTGGAATTAAAGGTGAGTACCACCTTGCCTGGAGCAGTTCATGTTTTCTTTCTTTCTTTTTTCTTTTCTTTTTTTTTTTAAGTTTTGAGACAGGGTTTCTCTGTATATTTGGAGTCTATCCTGGAACTAGCTCTGTAGACCAGACTGGCCTTGAACTCACAGAGATCCACCTGCCTCTGACTCCTGAGTGCTGGGATGAAAGGTGTGCACCACCACCACCCGGCTTCAGTTTGGGTTTTCTTTATTGATTCTATTTTCACTTTTGTATCTTGAACTGTTTCATTCATTTCTTTCCTCTGTTTTCATAGATTTCCTTAAGTGATTTATTTATTTCCTCTATCATATTCATAAAGGCTATCTTATTTTTTTAATATTTATTTATTTATTAGGCATACAATATTTTGTCTGTGTGTATGCCTGCAGGCCAGAAGAGGGCACCAGACCCTATTACAGATGGTTGTGAGCCACCATGTGGTTGCCAGAAATTGAACTCAGGACCTTTGGAAGAGCAGGCAATGCTCTTAACCTCTGAGCCATCTCTCCAGCCCCCTATAAAGGCTATCTTAAACTCCTTGTCTTGTGCTTCAGATATGTTGTAATTCTCAGGGTTCTCTTGGAGACGTATTTTTCTGGATGGAAGTTCAAATGGCCAAAAGACACCTAAGGTCATGCTCAACTTCCTTAGCGATCAGGGAAATGCAAATCAAGACAACTTTAAGATACCATCTTACACCTGTCAGAATGGCTAAAATCAAAAACACCAATGATAGCCTTTGCTGGAGAGGTTGTGGAGAAAGGGGTACACTCATCCATTGCTGGTGGGAATGCAGACTTGTGCAACCACTCTGGAAAGCAGTGTGGAGGTTTCTCAGGAAATTCGGGATCAACCTACCCATGGACCCAGCAATACCACTCTTGGGAATATACCCAAGAGAGGCCTTATCATACAACAAAAGTATATGCTCTACTATGTTCATAGCAGCATTGTTTGTAATAGCCAGAACCTGGAAACAACCTAGATGCCCTTCAAATGAAGAATGGATGAAGAAAGTATGGAATATATACATATTAGAGTACTACTCAGCAGTAAAAAACAAGGACTTCTTGAAGTTTGCAGGCAAATGGATGGAAATAGAAAACACCATCCTGAGTGAGGTAAGCCAGACCCAAAAAGAGGAACATGGGATGTACTCACTCATATTTGGTTTCTAGCCATAAATAAAGGACATTGAGCCTATAATTCTGGTTCTTAGAGAAGCTAAATAAGAAGGAGAACCCAAAGAAAAACATATAGGCATCCTCCTGAACATTAACCTTAATCAGGCGATGAAAGGAGACAAGAGACAAGAGAAAGGAGATGGAGCACAGGACTGAAATCTCAAGGTCCAACTCAGGAGCAGAAAGAGAGAGAGCACGAGCAAGGAACTCAGGACCGCGAGGGGTACACCCACACACTGAGACAATGGGGATGTTCTATCGGGAACTCACCAAGGCCAGCTGGCCTGGGTCTGAAAAAGCCTGGGTTAAAACCGGTCTCACTGAACATAGCGGACAAGGAGGACTACTGAGACCTCAAGAACAATGGCAATGGGTTTTTGATCCTTCTGTACCTATTGGTTTTGTGGGAGCCTAGGCAGTTTCGTGGATGCTCTCCTTACTAGACCTGGATGGAGGTGGGTGGTCCTTGGACTTCCCACAGGGCAGGGAACCCTGATTGCCCTTTGGGCTGACGAGGGAGGGGGACTTGATTGGGAGAGGGGGAGGGAAAGGGGTGGCAGCGTTGGGGAAGAGACAGAAATCTTTAATAAATAAATAAAAAACCCAAAAAACAATAGTCTTACACGTGCATCTTAAAGTTTATCTTTTATAATGCTGTATCATCTTTTATAATATCTTTATCATCTTTAATATTCAAACATAATAAAACTAATGTATTTCTTTTTAAAAAAAATTGTGTTGTTATGCTGGTGTTCAGACATCCGCATTTGGGAAGATTGTAGTTCTAGGTGCTGATATTTGGTCTTGTCTTTGTTGGGTGGGTATTTTGTTCCTTGGTTTCTGTTGTCCTCTCTCATTCTTAGGAGAGTGTGGTGGCTATGTGTGGCATGGTAGGGAATTCTTCTGGGATCCTAATAGGTGTGACTATTTGGAGTTCCAGCAAAATGTGTTTCTAGGTATTGGGAACTGACACAGGAATGAGGATGGGCTAGGGGCTGGGACTTAGGGCACCAGGAGGGAGAAATGCAGGAGATGCCACCAAGGTCTGATTAGTTCCTTGGCAATAGGAGAAGCGGTCACAGTAGATGATCTACTATAGAGCTGGGGGTGAGACTGGGGATTGGACTTTGAGCAAAGGAGGAAGACGTAAAGATCTGCAGTTAGCCTACCTGTTTCCCTGCTTGAAGTGCCACATGAATTCTCAGGGAATGCCTGCTGGAGTTGGGGGGGATGGGATAATTCGATGCCTCTGGGCAGGAAGTTTGGAGGGGGATATCTGTGTGATTCACTGGAGATGGGAGCAGGGTGGAATGGGAGCATGCAGCTGGGCACCAAAGAGTAGGATGAGACTGGGGTAGTGGATTTGGAGGAGCAAAGGGAGAGGTGAAGAGCTGCAGTTAGCTTAACTGCATCTCTGGCTGGAGTCTCATCTTTGTTTTCATTCCCATTGTTGTGGATATGTAATAATATTCTCTCTCTCTCTCTCTCTCTCTCTCTCTCTCTCTCTCTCTCTCTCTGTGTGTGTGTGTGTGTGTGTGTGTTTAAAGCTTAGTTGTCTGAATTTTGTTATTTTGGTTTTATATTTTTTGTATGACTTTGAAATAGTGATACAACAAAAATGTTATGTCAGTTATCAAAGTCTTTCACTATTCCTAATACTGTTTATGTATTCATTATTCCTAATGTCCTGTCCATCTATTTTATATCAAAAGACGGGTACCCTTAGAGATTGCTAAAATTTTTATCGTTTTAGATAATTACCATATTTAAGTGATTATTCTCTTGTAGGAAATTAAATGTTACTTACAATGCTTTCTTGTTTTTTTTCCTTTTATATGTGGCATTCAAATAACTTATTATATGCATGGTCTTCAAAAAAGAAATCTGTAAAAGCACACAAAAAAGCAGTAAAGACTTTTTCAGACAAATAAAAGCAGAAAGAATCTCATCACCAGCCTCCTCCTACAAGAAATGTTAACAGAATTTGGGCAGAAGGAAAATATGGTAATTCTGTGTGGAGACCCAAAAATGTGAGCCTATTCCACATTATCTGAAGGTCAGAGAGTTTGAGCTTATTTTTACTCTTTCAAAGTTGTTGACAATAGGTGTGGCTACAAAACAAGATATCCTGACCTAGTGTGTGGTTCCTTGGTGTTTTGGACATTAAGATGGCCCATATGTGTAGATGCACTCTACCTTGACCAAAGGTCAGAGAATTCCAGCGTACTTCTGCTCTTTCTTCTGAAATAGGAGGTTTGACTTAGCGAGTAAAGGGTCTAGGGTCCATTCACTGCCCCAGACAGCAAATGCTTTTCTCAAGAATTAATGGCAAAAGTATATGAAAAAAACATGAATTTCAGCATTTAATATTCATTGAGTTGCCCTCCCAGCGCTATCCTATGTCTGTGTGTTTCTTTCTTATCTCTGTTCCTCCTACCTAACATTTCTAATCCTCGTGCCCCTACCCATGACTGTACAAACCCACCATGGTAAGGATTGTGGCAGAAGTCACTCCAAAAAGGTGGCTCACAACAGTTCAGAAATTGGGATCTGTATGAAGAAAGAAACATATAAGATACAGAACAAATTAAGCTAAAATACATTTTTCTACTTTCCTTACTCCTAGTTAATCTAAAACAACCATTTCAAACAGCACAGTGACTATGTTTTGGCTACTTATAGCATATGAATAAGTGAAGTGAATGCCACCAATGGACGGAGGCAAGGGGATGAGGAGGTGGGTGAAATTACCTGGTGCGAGTGAGCAGGAGACACGGAACACCAACAAACCCGTTTAGGAGTTTATTAGAGGGAGTGCGTACAGGCCTGGGAATCAGTATGCAGAGAGCATGAGAGATGGCGCGTCCGGCTTTTAAAAGCTGCCTAGCACATGTGCACAGGGGGTTGGCGTGACTACATCACACTGATGACGCAGATGATGGGCGACTCATACGTGTGCGCAAGGGTTTAGCTGAGTCATATGTGGATGTAACCACACATGTGCACATGTGGGTCACATGGGGCTCTTTGTAACTGAGAGCCTGACTGTACATGTCTGCCTTTAGAACCCAGAAGTGCAGCCTTATCTGTGGCTGAATAATTACATTCCACCCTTTTGTTTATTATAACAATTTGGGGGTGGGGTTGGAGAGACTTAATGGATGGGAATGGGGTGTCGTAAGGTCTCTTGTGACTGCTTCATGCTGACTTTGTGGGCGTCGAGGAGTTGAGATGCTTGACTATGTCCTGGGGTGGCTGATTACGGTTGTATTTTATAGACTCTGAGGAACTGGCTGGTTGACAGCTTGGACCACGCAAGATGTTGGAAAGGCAGAAAATTATGTCTGGAAAAAATTTTAGATCCCAGTGATTAAGAGAAGAGAGTCCCAAGATGGAAGATAGAGGGGGGGGTTCTTTTGGGGCGGGGTGGAGGAGGGAATTTTCCAGGGATTCCTGAGACCAGGAATGACAAGGGAAGAATTAAATGATACTTATTCTGGGTGAGTCTGGTCTGTTTAGGTAGGTTCAATGGACTCCCTGGAGCTTATTTTAAAAATGTTTGAGAAGAAATAAATTTTAGACATATTAAAAGTTTATGATTACAACGATAGGGTGGAAGATGGTGGGGGGAGAAGGAGGAAATTATTGAAAAGGATAATTATTAGACCCTTTCATGTTTTACCTGAAGTAAATCCTAAGGCACTGGTTTTCCTTTAGCATCATGGTATTACCTTAACCTCCAGGAAACACTGCTGCAGTCAGTGATAAAGCTGTTATGTTAAAGTCGGTTTTGTGAGTTTTTTGGAGTTTGGGGCTACAAACTCATTATTGTTTCTTACCATCTGGGCTTTTGACAGTCTTTGTACCTCCAGCTCTATGTTTAATGTGGTCCCTGTAATAACAGCTGAGTGGTTAACTGGAAATTTAAGTATGACATTGAAGATGTGGAGAAGTTGGTAAAGCAGATAGAAGAGAAAGAGGAAGGGTATATGGGGTTTTTGGCACAGAAGAATTGAGTAAGGATGAGGCTTTTATTTTTCTGGAACTGGAGAGAGAGTGGCTGATCTTGGTGTCCTCTGGAACTTAAGGGAACAGGGACCTGTTTGAGTTACTGTATATGGGGGAGTGTCTTGAGCTGGAAGAGTAAAGGGTTTAAGATGCGACAGGTGAATCCAATGAGGAAGTCCCTCGAGCTTGGCATCTGTGAGAGTTACAAGAATCACTTTAAAGGGGCCCTGCCATTTAGGGGAAAGGGGTGAAGGGCATTGGTCTGGGGGAGAGAATAGTACCTGATCCCCTACTTTAATCAGTGGTGGGCATGAATTAACACATGGTTGAGGTAATGAGTGGTTGGTGACATCCCATAATAGGGAGCATAGATGGGATAACAGTGGAGTAAGCAGGTGATCAGGAAGGGGAGAGGTTTTAGGTCAGAGGCTGGGAGTTAAAATTGGTCTCCCATACATGAGTTCAAAGGGCGAGATGAAAAGGGGGCCTTTGGGGAAAACCCTAAGACTTAGTAGGGCCAGAGGCAAAAGTTTTACCCAGTCGAGGTGAAGTTCCTGTGTCATTTTAACAAGAACATTTTTAAAGGAATGGTTAGTTCGTTCTACCTTCCCAGAAGACTGAAGTTAGTATGGGATGTGAAAATGCCAGGGGATGTTAAGAGCCTTGGACAAATTTTGGGAAATCTGGGAAGTGAACTCTGGGCCATTATCTGACTAAAGAGAGGTTGAGATTCCAAACTGGGGGATGATTTCTCGGAGAACATGAGAAACTGTCTGAGCCCTCTTATTAGTGATGAGAAACGCTTCAATCCACCCAGACATTGTGTCCACCAAGACCAGGAGATATTTAACTCTTCTGACCATTGGCATATGAGTAAAATCCAGCTGCCAGTCAGTTCCTGGAAGGGAGCCCCTGGCCTGGTGGATCGGAAAAGGGAAGCTACAGTATTTCGTCTTGGGATCTGACTTTTGACAGATTTGACAAGAGGCAGAGATAGCTTTTAAGAACTCTAAGTCCTCAGGGGTGGGTTGGAGGTGAGCCTTGACAAAATAAAACAGAGCTTTGCTATTAGGATGAAAGAGCTGATGTAGGTAGGACAGAATTTGCTGGCTGTTAGGGGGTATCTGTGAGAATGTGGCTGTACTGTATGTATAAACCCCCTGAGGTGACTGAGGCAGGTTTGCGCTCTGGAATGCTGCTGTTCTAGCTACTTGGTCAGCCTGGTTATTTCCCTTGGAAATAATGGAACTGTCAGTCTGATGAGACCAAAAGTGAATAATTCCTATAGCTTTGGAGAGATGGAAGGCTTTTTAACAGGTCCATAATGTAACCTGAGTTAGTTATGGACCCTCCTTTTGTTGTAAGAAGCCCACGCTCCTTCCAGATAGCTGCGTGGGACAGGAGAATATGAAAGGCATATATGGAGTCTGTGTAAACATTTAAAGATGTGCTAGATGGAAGGCACAGGCAAGATTTATCAACTCAGCCTGCTGATCAGTGGTATGGGCAGGGAGTGCCCGTGCCTCCACTACCCCAGTATCCGTTACTATGGCATACCCTGCTCTACGGGTCTCATCACATAAAAATGAGCTTTCATCTGTGTACCAGGGCCTGGGACAGTTTGCCCTCCTGTATATGTGAGGGGTGGGGCAGTAGATCCTCTAAGATCTCTCTGCAGGAGTGAGATGAGGAGTAATTAATGTTAAGTTGAGGTAGGAGATTTGAGATATTAAAGGGTGGGCAGCATTGGAAAGTGAGTGTGGCATCTTCTACCAGTGCCACCTGGAAGGAAAGAACTCGGGAAGGGGTAAAGTTTGCAAGCCTTTGTAAGTTAAGAGATGGAATAGATTGTGGTGGAAGAAGATAGTGGTGGGTGACCCAAAGGTTGGTTTCTCTGACTCACAAATAAGAAGCTCAACGGCTGCTAAAGCACATATGCAGGGTGCCCAGCCCTGAGAGGTGAGGTCCAGCTTCTTTGACAGGTATCCTACAGGTACAAAGGAAGGTCCCAGCTGATGTCCTAGGACCCCAAGGGCATACCCTTTCTTCTCTGTTACTTAGAGTGATAAATCTGGGAGATGAAGAACTGGGGCCTGGATAAGGGCCTGCTGGAGTTTTTGGAAGGGTTTAGTAACAGGATGGAGAAGGGGCTCATGCAAAGAGCCGAGAGCTGCCTTCTATAAGGGACAGGCAAGGAGAGAAAAAGAAGGGATCCGGGAATGCAGGAAACCAGCTATTCCTAGGAACGATAAAACCTCTTCTTTTGTGGAAGAAACTGCAAGGGACTGAATTAGTTTTTTTTTTTCTGTCTAGGGTAATAGCCTTTTGTGTTGGAGTTATAGTTCATTCCAAATAAATGACCTAAGGGGTAGACAGTTGGGCCTTAGAAGGTGAGGTTCTATAGCCCCTTTTGGACAGGAAATTGAAAAGAGTGGGGGGTATCAGTTTTGCTGATCTCCAGTGATGGACTGCCCCATACTGTATGAGCTTAGACTTAGGGAGAGACAGTGAGAGTGGGTCAGAAGCTAAAGCCTGACCAAATAGGTATGGGATGTCCTGGAATTCCTGGGGAAGGACAGTCCAGGTGAGCTGTGTGGAGAGGTGAGTGTCAGGATCAGTCCAGGTGAAGGCAAAGATGTTTTGAGATTGAGAGCTGAGAGGACTAGAGAAAAAAAGCATCCTTGAGGTCTAGAACTGAGAAGTGGTAGGTTCCTGGAGGAATATTGGATAAAAGTGTATGAGGATTAGGCACTCCAGGATAAAGAGGGACCACTATGGAGTTAATGAGTTGGAGGTCTTGAAACAGACCATAGGTTTCATTAGGTTTTTTAACAGCAAGTAGATGGGTGTTAAAGGGAGGAGGTGGGGTGACGTAGCTTTTTTCTTAGGTCAGAAATAATAGGCTTAAGTCGCCCAAGGCTCTGGAGAGAGAGGGGGTACTGAGCTTGGGTAATGTACTTAGTAGGTCTTGTAAAGGATAACAGTGGAGGAATGGTGTTCAGCAATGGAGGGGTTTTGGGTGTCCCAGATTTGGGGGTCCACCTGGGAGGCTGGTAGAGGAAAAGACCCCTTAGGGTTGGGAGGTTGGGAGGCTAGGAGAAGGAGGAGTGAAGCTACTGGAGAGTCTGGGGTAAGGTAAATGGGAGGATCAAAGGAAATGGAAGTTCTTACCTTTGCTAAAAATTCCCTTCCCGTGAGAGGTACCAGGCAGGCTGACATGACTAAAAATGAATGGGTGAGATAAATACCCCTAACCGCACAATTAAGTGGTGGGGTCTGCTGAGGTAGATAAGGCTGTGCCCCTACCCAGACAATAGGGAAACTAGAAGGAAAAGTACGCCCTGAGAATTCCCTGAGTATGTGGCTCTGACGTCCAAGAGAAAGGAGATGGGCCATCCTGATACCATGATGTCTACCTGTGGATCCTCATTACAGATGACTGTTGTGGTTGGGCCAAAGGAGCCCAGGCAGCCTCACTCGTCCATAGTCAGACCTAGAAGGTCAACTTAAGAATTTTCTGGGTTTGATGTCTCCATGCCACTATGTGCATGAGGACAATCTACTGCCCAAGGTCTCATGGGACCAAGATGAGGATTAGGACATGCTTGGGCCCAGTGACCAATTTTACCACATTTGAAACACGGGCTTGGTGGTTCTTGAGCCCTGGGGGGCAAGGGAGCTTTTATAATTTTTTTAAAAAATTGCTGCAAGATCCCTGGTGGCAGTAGGCAACAGAAATGCTGTAGGTCCCAAATGGTGGTAGTGGGCCATGTGGTGGCAGACAATGGGCCCTGGGAGCAGCCAGTCCCAGAGCGGTGGCCCAAGTGGTGGTGGCGGACCATGTGGCGGCAGGCAGCGGGCCCCAGGCAGAGATGGCTGCTGGTCCCTGAGCAGTGGCTGGTCCCAGGCAGGGAGATACATGGCGGGTGGGCAGAAGACAGGAACATGGATAGACACGACTTGCAGAGTGAGGCTGAATATTTATTCAGGGGGTTATGAAGGGGAAAGGGGAGAGAGAGAGAGAGAGAGAGAGAGAGAGAGAGAGAGAGAGAGAGAGGAGAAGAGGAGAAAGAGACAGAGAAGGGGGGAAGCAGAGAAGTGGGGAGAGAAGCAGAAGCGAAGCTGCCTCTCAGAGAGGAAGATAGAAAAGAGAGCAAGCTCAGGCTGGAAGCTGGAGATCAGCCTGCCTCAGTGGAAGGGGGAGGGAGTGGGCGTGGCTTGTCTCTTAAAGGGACCAGGGGCCAAAACCATAACATTCCCAGGTCTTCCTTATAATAAAAAGCAGGAGATTAGACACCACAGTTTGAAGGAATTGGGGCGGCAAATTCTCAAAACTGCTTCCTGCTGATTTGTAGGCATTGTCTTTGGGAGGGGGGGGACTTGAGAAGGCTGTGTTCTGGGAATCTGAGAAGGCTGTGTGCTGGCCACATCCTGGCATAGCTGGTTTCTTTGCCTCTGACCGGTGTCTGTGGCATGGAAATGTCTGGTATCTCTTATCCTGTTTAAGGTATTGGCAGAACAAAGAACAAAGTTAAATTAAGGAAAAAAATTTTAGGACTAGGGAATTGAGGGGGTATCTGACCTGTTTAAGGTGGATTCTTTAATTCGGCTCCCTGGAACTCACAAGAACTCCTTGGGTTTGTGAAGACAGAAGTTTTAGACACATAATGACTGTAGTATATTTTTGTATAATGAAGAGTATTTTTTAAGACTATGAAAGGCAGCATAAGAGAAATTTGATTTGAAATTTGTTTGGTGAGGTAACCTGGCAAAACCTCTCAGCTATCAAACTGTCAGAGATCTTTGAGAAGGATAAGATTTTACTTGAGTTGCTGATTAAAAAATGACAGAGAACTTACTTGGTTGGCACCCAGAGCTACTCTTTTGGGTCCTCCATGGTCGCTGAAGGTTGCACTTGAGCTTTGCTGTTTAGCACAGGGCCTGCCAGGCTCCAGAAGACCCTGTGGGCTAAGAAATCTGTAGGAAGACAGGCCTACCTTGACCTGAGCAGCTAGGCTGTCAATTCCAGTGATTCCGTCCATGTCTAGAGGTCTCTAGTTTAGATGAAAGGCAGTTTTTCCCAATGGTCAGCGCTCGGCAGTCGAAGCGAACTGCAGAAGGACGTTGATCTGTGTGCCCATTTGTCTTCTGTCTTCTTTGGAGGAAATAAGAGTCTGCTACTAGAAGCCAACCTGTCTCTTTTTGTTATGAAAAGGTTTTTAATAATGAAATACTTAAATATCACATTCCCCAGATCTCTGAGCAGTTGAGGGCTGTTTATTATGTATAGCTGCAGTATAGGATCCGTCTGGAAGGTTGGGTCTGAGCTTGACTGTACTGGCTCTTAACAGGTAAGATTTACACTCGTCAAAAGGCAGAAAGAAGAAAAAAACTGCTTGTAATATAAGGTTAATGACAGAATTGACAATGGTAGAGAACAGTTTAATATATTTTTAAGAGGCTTAAAAGTATATACCTGTTTAAAATATGAGACTTATGATTTTGTAGTCTGAAATGAGATGTAATGAACAATTATATGTAGAAAGAGTGAACAGGAATTGGGAAACGTGGATGCTTTTGATGGGCCCTATCAAAGGCATGCCATTGCGCAAAACACATGTAACAGAGTTAATAAGAGGATTTTAGTGAAAACCGGGGGAAAAGGCAGGGTATACATAAGTAAAACTGGGAGAGCTTGGTCACCTGACCTGGCTCTCAGCCAAGATGGTGAAAAAGTCACCTGACCCCAGTCAAAATGGCAGCACCCACATGTTGTATGAAAAGTCACAATTTTTGAGTTGTAAGGATTTTAAGCTTAATTAAGAGGGACTTAAAGGCATGATCTGCTCAGTTGCTGAGCCACTATGCCATAACATAAGCCGCAGGGGGGGGGGCAAAAGACTGGAACCGAAAAAAATGCACCATGCCATGGCTGAAATTGAAAAGGCCAGCTGGAATTTAAAAGAGCCGGGGGAGCCGGTTGCTATCCAGACCCAAAATCGTGAAAACCTGCGAAACAGCACAAACACCCAAGACCATGTGGAAGAGCATCCTCTGTCTGCGGGTGGGGTGTTATGGCCTAGCTGGATGTGGTCGGATGACCCAGAAACCAGGGAGGATGGGGGGGGGGCTCTGAGTGGCGATTATGACAAGAGAAGAGAAAAAGGAGAGAGAAGAAATAAAAAAAAAAGATAAAGAAACTGAGGACCCTGGGTCCCCAGTCGAATGCACTGTATGTGGAGTGTGCAGTGCTAATGCGCAGGTGGACTGACCCCCCAGAGTATTAGAATCCCAGTGCGGCTCTTGCTCTGGGACTGCCTCTGCTCCGGGAGGGTGGGAGACAAGAGTTTGGTGAATCTTGTCTGCATGCAGTCTGGCCTGCTCCCAAACTCACCCGCGCTCTCAGGAAGTAGGGTATTAGATAGGTTCATATAGATGTCGTGAAAGGTGAGATTATAAGACTGGGTAAGATGTTGAATTGTTTTATGAAAGTGATAAAATTAGATGTATAGGACCCCAGTTTTTGTTCTATATGGGAGAGTTCTGAGAGTGAGAAAGGGACGTGTACCCTAATCAATCCATCTACGTTGGGCACCTCTCACAACAGGAGAACTGTAGCGAGCTTGGCTTGGTTAGGGTTAGCTTCCATAGCAGCACGTGAGCATGTGAGAGGAGGGGTAAAGGTGGGTGGACAGAGCAGGGCGGCTGCTGCAGCCAGGCACTGGAGAGGAAGAATTATTCAGTGGGGCTACCGGAGCAGGTAGTGGCAGGGGAGAGAGAGCTGAAGAACAAGCAAAGGGAGGTGGCAAGGCAGTAGGAGGTAGAGGAGCAGAAGCCTGTTGAGGTTGGGAAGATGTTGATTCCTTGGTGTGGTCGGGAGCAGTGAGTAAAGGAACCTGTGTAGAAACAGGAGAAGGAGCTAAAGGGACAAGTGTAGAAGTTGGGGCTTCAGGAGCTTAAGAGACAGAGGTAGAAGCTGGGGCTGAAGGGACAGGAGTAGAAACTGGGGTGATGGGGGTAGCTGCCCACTGAGGTTGAAAAGGCGGAGGTTCATTAGCTGGGTCCAGAGCAGTAGTAGAGGGTTCTTCTGATACAGATGGCATAGCCAGGTGTACAACTTGCAAGAACAGAGGGCTTAGGCTTAGAGCCTAAATAGTGAAAGGCTTGGATGTAAGGAAACTCCTTCCCTTTGCCTGTAGGCTGACAGTAGTTAGAAAACTCCCATAAAATATCGGGATCAATGGTGCTGTTAGGTGGCCACTTTAGATTTCTATCTAAATTGTAACAAGGCCATTTTTTTTTGAACAAAGGTGGACAAGTTTGGGAATCTGTAGGTAGGGCATTAAGACCTGGGGTTTCAGGGCCCCTAAAAGGCATCCCGGGGGAGGGGGGCTGGATTGATGGATTTGGATGGCTTGCTTCCCATAGTTGAGACCGTGAAAACTCACGAAATAGAGACACCACAAGGCCCACAGTGAGATGTCTCTTGACTATGGGTGGGGTGTGAATCAGCATGTTACAATACCTGTGGGAGGGCATCCCCTTGCCATGGGTGGGATGGTTAGGCCTGTCTAGATCCAGTCGGGGCGACTTGGAACCCTGCAAGCCCAGAGGCTTCTCCGATCGGCCTCAATGACAAGAAAAGAAAAGAAATGGAAAAAAAAGAGAAAACAGGATCTTAGGGACCCTGGGCCCTAAGTCACAGGTGGATCCATCCTGGGCCATTCCAAACACAATCTCAACTGAGGGAAGCAATCCACAGATGAATGCCAACAAAGGGAGCAACTGTATCCTTGAAGACCGTGGTTGGGGGCAGTCCCCCCATTTCTAGGAAGACCAGAGGGTTGCTGGAGCTCAATGGTCAATTCCTCAGGTTTGGAGAAAGCATTAAGCTGGCCAGAATGGGGAAACTCACCAATTCTGAGAAATCGTGCTCAGGCATATGGAACACGTGGTTGTTTTGGAGAAAATCCCCAGTTCCGGATCCCGATACCAGGAGAGGAACCTGGGGCGGGAGAGCCTCTCGACTCTTTGGTACCAATAAAAATACCTTGCATTTGGCTCATCCGGTAAAGGGTGCCTTCTGACAAGTCTAACCTGCATTTATTCATTCCCTGGGATCTATACGGTGAAAGGAGAAAACACTTTACTAAGTTGTTCCCTGACTACCATATCATGTCACACACACACACACACACACACACATCACACACACATGTGCACATGCACATGTAAACACACAATAAATACATAAATAAGATTAAAAATATTTTATTAATTCTTAACAAATTTCATACAATGTATTTTGATCATATTCACCCAACTCCTGTCCTTAATGTTTCCCATCTCCACCCCATCTCTTAACTATCCTAAATAAATGAAATAAAATTTTGACAAAAGTTTTATTAATTTTTTGAGAATTTCATACACTGTATTTTAATTATACTCATACCAAACTTTTCCCGTTCTTCCATATCTACCACTATCTCCCTGGTTCCTCAACTTTGTGCCCTCTTTTTGTTTTTGATAACCTACTAAGTCCACTTTGGTGACCCATATATTCCTGGGTGTAGGAGTCATCCTCTAGAGAATTGTTGAGCTACCAGTCGTCATACTTTTAAAGAAAACTGACTCTTTCCCTCAGAAGCTCCTCAGTTAGGGCTAGGAGTGGTAATTAAAAGCTTTACCCCTTATCAAGCGCACATCTCTTTGCAACGGATAGAGACTACTATAGAAAACCATAGCCAATTAAAATGCAGAGTTATGGAGCCCAGTCCCAATGGGTATATCTAAAAAAAAAAAAAGGAAATTAAGAAGAAAAATTACCTGCATTTCAGTATAGTTTGGAAGTGGACTTATGTAATTTTAATATGTATACTTGTAAATCTCAGGGCACTCACTAATAAGTTAAAATACATTAAATCCTATACCAAAAGAGGAAATAAAAAGAGACATATGAACTGCTCTATTGAAGCAGAAAATGAAACAATATATGCAGTGAGGGAGAAAAGGTTATGAGTGGCTAACAACACATGTAAAAACTCTCCCTATCAGTAGTCACCCGAGAAGTCCGTCCTGCTAAGATTCACAACAGCGTATTAATATGCACCACTAGGAAGGAATTTAAAATAGGATCCGACAGTACTGCTGAGGATGCACAATGCCTGGATCTCACATTGCTGGGAGAATGCAAAGTGCCTCAGCCACCTTAAAATTTGCAGTTTGTTTACCATGTATTTACCAGAAATCCCATGCTGTAAGTATTTATCCAAGAGAAATAAAACATGCCTGTATAAATCATTATAAAAAATAGTGCATACACAGGTTAGTATTTGTCCATGGTTAAATCAAGATGCTACCATTGGGAGGTACTGGGTAAATTGTCCACACATCTGTGGCCGCATAGTTTGGCTGATTATTTGTGTACTGGGTAAAGAGTATGTGGGCTCTTTCTGCATTGCTTTTTACAACTGCACGTGAATTTACAATCATCTAGAATTAAGAAGTTTCACTAAAAAATTTAAGAAAACGTACAACCTGAAAAATTCAAGTAAGGATTAAGAGGCTGCATGAGGAATGTGTCCACTGATTCAAGAAGGTACAGACATCCTGAGTACAGGCATCAGTAAGTGCAGCTAGACATGATTTATGGCAACAGAGGAGAATGAGATTAAATGTCAATCAAGAGGTAATGTTTCCTTTGGATCTAAGGATAACTTATATATGTTCTGAAGGGAATTCTATATATTTCTATATAATATATCATATAAAGATATGTAGCATATATTATATATTTATATAACATAAACTACATGTTATTTTATATATATAAAGTTTTATGTATGTAAACTTTTCAGCAAATTTGCCTTCAAAGTAATGTTTGACATAATCCTTCCCCCTGCTTTCAGTACCTTTGTTTTCTGTTTCCAGGATGATCGTTTAAAGCAAATGGTTATAAAACAAACTCTTGACTGTCCCATGACAGTTTGGGTCAGTTTGTTGTCCTAGCGGCAATTAGTAAGTATTTAAGGATTAAGGAAAGTGAAATATAAATTGTCTTTACTGCTGAAAGCACAAGGGTAACACAAGGAAGGAACCAATGATATAACTGCACTGAAAGTAATTTTCCATTTCCAAATCTTAGACTACAGAGATTCTAGCAGATTCAATTCTTTTGATGAAAGATGCTTAACGACAAGAGTAAGATCTTTTGTAATATTTCTAGTAAAGTTACTGCTAACCTTGTATAAAATCCTTCCATAAACCTAGTTATCTTTCAGTTTACAGGAAGCCATAGGACTGAATAACATGAGATACAGGTAAAGGAGCAGCCCTTCTTCCTTATGGTAGGAGCTGGACCCAAGCACTTCTGCTACATATTGTTTGGTAGAATGTTTCCTTACAGGTTACCCATCCCACCGACGTTCAGCAGTGCTCTAGTAAGGGTCCTTGTTCCCAGCTTTGGCTGCATATTGGAATTTCGTCCTCTAAAGGTCTGGCATTTGGAAGAACCACTCAGATGATTCAAATCTGCAGCCAGGCTGAGAATCACTGTGTTATAGAATACTGGCCAGATGTAATTTATGAAATCCTCATGCTGCCTTTCCCTTCTGAAATTCATTTTGACCATCTTTGCTAACCTTGTTTAAATTTCGTATTAGATTTTTAAAATTGCATTTACATATTTACTTAGTATGTGTGATGTGGTGTGTGTGAATGTTCCACAGTACATGTATAGTGATCAAAAGACAACTTGTGGGAATCAGTTCTCTGGGGGTCCTTCTGCTATGTGGGTCCTGGGGATGAAATTCAGGTTGCCAAGCTTAGCAGCGTGCTTTCTTATCTGTTCAGTCATCTTATTGCCCTATCCAGTAACTTTAATACTTACTAGATGAGTTCAAGTTTTCCATTCCAGAGTGGTAGTTTTTCCCTGATGTTTTAGAAGGTCTTGAAACAGAGTAGTGCTACGTGGAGGAAGTTTTATTCAGAGTGACATTGCATATTCACACAATGATCCAACGCCCTGTTATCACCGAAGATTTTTTTGACTGGCCAATAATTCATTTTAAGGACTTATAGTTAACAATGTTCTGTAAGAGAGCAGGGACAAGGACATTATGCATTGGCTAAATGGCTAAAATTGACTGTACAAAAGTGTTTCTCAAAGACACTTAATTTTCATTCTATATTTCTGGTTCCATTAATGCTGTTTAATTAAGATGTATATGATGTACTTGTAGGTAATCCTTGCCACTTGGGAGATAGAGGCAAGTGATCAGGAGTTCAATGCCAGTCTGGGCTATAAAACAAACAAAACAAAAAAACTAAAAAAGAAGAAAGAAAATCTCTCTCACAAAGCTATTTACAGGCAAATATATGATTAATGAAGTTTTATAATCATCCCCATAAAATGGAATTTTCTGTCCAGAAGTTCCTAGGGCTCTAGGGATTAGGATTCAAGTCATCCAAGGCGATAGCCTTATTATATTCTGGTCTTCAAGATTAACTCTTATAGGCTGTAAAACATAGTAACATATCTACATGATCAACACACATTTAAGTTACTGTTCATTTTTCCAGACTTAGCTAATAGCTGCTCAATTGTTACTAACAGTATGACATGGAACAGTTATGAAATGGAACAATTAATGTCTAATTTTAGTATCTCTTCCCCCTCCTCTCAACTTAGTAGAACTGGAAAGCCAGATCTTACCAAATTATTTTGCCTTCAAGGAATGAATGAGAAAAGACGTTGAATTTACTCTTTAATGACCGAATACAGTGAGAGACAAGACAGAGGTATTTATGAAGGTCAAGCCTCATAGAGAGACTCTCTGGTTAGTGAGAGTGTGCCTCTGGACTATGGCCTGGGAGTGCCTAGTGCTGGCCTTCTGTGGGGAAGGATTCTTAGGGTTATCCTTCTGAGTCTTCACAGCCCAGATTTTTGTCCTTAGTGTTGTAAATATTGGTTAGATTGTCTTTGAACACTCAAGGATATTCCCTTGGGGACAGTCCTACTTTTCTTAAACTCATAAAAGATATTTGTTAACTAGAACAATAACCTATTAGTTGATTGTATGAATTATCACTTTTCAATTGAAGAATGCTTTTATCCTCTGTCCAGTATTATTCTTTGAACATAAGTGTCTGAGATATTAACCAGGATATTTTTAGATCATTTGAAGTAAACGTAAAGCAAAAACATCACAATGGAGTGTCAGTAGGGATATTCGAAATAGCAGCAGAAACCGATTTTCAGTGGAAAGAAGGAAGGAGGGAGGGCAGGCAGGCGGCTATGGTGATGACAATGAAGACAAGGGAAATCATGAGTGAAGAAAAGAGAATATCACGTAGCCCACAGGCTGTCTAGGAGAACCCAGCTGAAGTGGGCAGGGACAAAGGAAACCATTAAAAGGAAATCTCTAGTAAGCTCACACTTTTGAGCTTTCTGGTAAAGGGCATCATGGCTATTTCTGAATTTGGCCTGGATACTGGCATTTGCAGTGGTTCTTTAGACTGTTCAACTTGTGCGCGCGCATGCGCATGAATGCGTATGTGTGTGCATGCGTGCCACTAGCTCCAAAATCAAAATCCCTTGTGGAAATGGCCGATGAGACATGTAGCTAACAGCATTTCTATGACAGAAACATTTTCAGTTTGTAGGCTGATAGTTTGTGTTTCCCAAAATCCAGAATATGGGAAGCGACTGACATACACCAGAAGGAATTTAAGTACTGGGCAGCCAGAATAATAACACAAATCCATTGTGAATTAATTAAGGGATTATTTGTGTTAAAGCTCTGGAAACACTGGTGTGCACCTGTTTGTCTCTTTCCCGTGCTAGATTCGTTAATTTTAATCTGTCGGGTCCCTGGTTTTTGATGCTCTCATCCATTCTTGTTTTAGATGTGACATGGATTTCACTTCGAACTAAACTATCTTTAGTGGGTGTTAACTCAGTTGGTCTCAGTTTCAGAGTATTTGCTCTTAGGTCAAGCACTTAACCAAACTCCATTAGGATCAGCCACTACAGCAACTCATGGGCACAGGGTGGCAAGTGACATCCAGAATAGTATGTTTTGTCCACAAGTAGGAGGAGAGGCCCTTTGATAGTCACCAGTGCCATGCATTTTTTAGGTAGGTAAGACAAAAGAGGACTCGTAACATTTTATGCAGAAGGGGAAATGGTTTGCCCTAGGGCACAGTTGTATGTCTCTCCTGTCACCCAGACTCTTTGTGGGCCATTAAGAGCATATTATACAAGTTCTGTTACTGTTCGCTTATTATTCCCCCTAGCAGATGATCCTCTTTTCACAGCCACGAATATATAATTTTGCCTAGTTGAGCTTAGAATCTTCATATGACCTTAAAGTCGATTTTGCCAATATACCTAAAGAAAAGTAAGCACGGGGTCTAGATTCATGTGAACAAACTCTCGTAAATATTGAAACCAAAGTGCTCATTTGGTGATTTTCCATGGGAGCATACCTAGGAAGCGTGTCAGAATATAATCTCACTGGCTAGTGTATTGGGGGATATTCGATGACACTGTGAACCCCGAGTTTGCACTGGCATTTATTTAATAAAACTCACCTGAGTAAGGAGGCTGAGTAGCATCTAGTTAACAAAAAGCAATCATAGAGCATAAGAGGGCGTCTCAAAGAGATAGAGAGGTGCACCAGAAGGAGTGGGAAGTGATTTGGAGTGGCGTGGGTTTTGTTTGTTTGTTTGGTGGAGGGGAAGAACACTTATTTTTGGGAGATGCCAACAAGGAGAGAGGGTTAGCTAGTTGCTGTTCAACCTGTCTGAGCTAGCAGGTTTTCACCCCAGCCTTTGAATCTCGAATTTTATTTATAAATAGAATGATAAGGTGTAGCATGAATAATAAAAATTCAAAGACATATAGGGGTTAAATCTGAAGATCAGAGAAGCAGCCACTAGAGAGACCTTTTACCTCTACCAATGCTCAGATAGAAGGGGCGATTCTCAGGCTGCCTCAGACTTCACACTCCAGTGAGTTCCCGTCTCTTCCCCTTTATATTCCTCTCTCTGACTAGCCATATTGCTCCTGTCTCCACCTCCCTACTGCTGGGATTAAAGGTGTGTGACTCCCAAACACTAGGATTAAAGGTGTGAGCCACCATCACTTGGATCTGTTTCTGGGTCGCTCTGGTGTAGCCCAGGGTAGCCTTGAACTCATAGAGATTCCAAGTGGCTTTGTCTCCTGAGTCCTGGGATTAAAGGTGTGTGCTACCAATCCCCGGGCCAGTGGCTTAGCTTTGCTCTCTGATCTCCAGGCAAACTTTATTTATTAAAATAAAAATATTACTACAATAGAGATCTGGTTAAAGCTACCTTTAGCAGCAGCGGCTGAACCAGTGGCTGTGAGAACAAAAATTCCTGCCAGGCTGCGGCCCAGCTACTGCTAGAGAAATGCGTTGCCAACTGTTGAGTGGCAGTAGATTAAGGCATAGTCACTGTGCCAAAGACAAAACAACACTAGTGTAGTTTTTGCCCCCTAACTTCCTTTCTTTTCTCCCCTGGTCTCTCCCTGCTCCTATTTCTTTCTTCTCTCTCAAAGAAAAAAAAATCTAGTTTATAAAAGAAGCTTGCTAGAGAAGGAGAAAATTTCCAGAAAAGTTATCCTTGCCCAACATATCTCAAGAGCCTTAAGCAATACCAGAAGGACAGTAGGCACTTGAACATTTGGTGGATGAGTAGATGCTATGGGAGTTATTTGTTTGCTCCTCACTGTTACTGCCATTTAGATGAAATTGACAGACATTCACCAGAGACATTGTACAATGGAAAAAGGGTATTAGCTTTGTTTTACACAAAGAGGCTGTATCTCTCATCTAGTACTAATTTTATTAAGTTTCAATAAGTAAGAAAAAGATGAAAGTCAAAAAGAAGTATATTTTATAGAAATAGGTTCTGCTAAATATGAAAGGAAACTCAAAAATAGTGCCTTTTAATAGGTTTGATAGCTACTTCTCTCTCATGCAGAAGTCTGGAGTTAGCTTAAGGATGTTATGGTGGCCCCTATCTAGGGACCCATATTCTTAAAATTCTCTTCTACGTTTTCAGCTTGTGACTGTCCTTTCCAGTCATTCCATGACCCATCAAATCTGTGTTGCAGGAAGAGACCAATAAAGAAGGGGAAGAAAAAGAAAAAAAAATTTTAATTTCAAATGTTCTTTAATTTCAAATATCTTTAAGTACCCGTCTTTCCCAGCACTCTGTAGTGAAACCACATTTTTGTGGTATAGAAATTTGTTAAAAGCTAAGCCTTTTTTTTTTGGATAAAGAAATACAATTTCATTTTGGTCAATGCTTCTAGCTGAAAATTCATGTTCCATTACTAAGACGAAGAAAGAACATAGATGTCTTGCTTGCTTGTCCTCCTCATGTGGTTAATTAGGAAGGCCAGTGTGGGTCAGCGTGTGTAAAGCATCAACATAATCAAAAAAGTATATCATAATCAGATATATTTACTGATCGAAGTTTCTGCTGGCTGAAGCACTTGCTGTCATAATTTTCACTGTTATATCCTTTTGGTTACATGTTTTTTTATATTTATTTATTTATTTATTTATTTATTTTGGTTTTTCGAGACAGGGTTTCTCTGTGGCTTTGGAGCCTGTCCTGGAACTAGCTCTTGTAGACCAGGCTGGCCTCGAACTCACAGAGATCCGCCTGCCTCTGCCTCCCGAGTGCTGGGATTAAAGGCGTGCGCCACCATCGCCCGGCTTCCCACCATCGCCCCGCTTCTGGTTACATGTTTATATTGATAATAACACCCACATAAAATTATTAGTTGTCTTTTAGGTGGTGTCTTATTTTTTTTTTGAGACAAGATCTTACTATGTAGCTTAGAATGGCCTGCTATCCTCCTGCCTCAGCACCTTGAGTGCTAAGATTATAGGCATGTGCCTTTGTACCCAGCTCAGATGGTGGGATCTTTAATTTAGAAAAAAAAAAGTATTTATTTTTATTTTAGAAAAAAAGTATTTCATTTACATATTTTGTGCTCATGTATGTGTGTTTGTGTGTCTGTTAAGACTGAGGAAAACTTGTGGAAATCAGTTCTCTCCTGCTACCTTCCACCATGTAGGTTCAGAGGAGCAGACTCAGTCAGCATGGGCAGCAAGCACCTTTACCCATGGGCTATCTCACTGCTCCAGATGATGGGATCTTAAAGGCTCTGTACAGACATTATTTCAATTAAAGGCATATGCCATCCCCCCCACATATTTTCAATTATTTCAATTAAATTGCACAGTAATTCCTTAGATAAGTAGAAACATTTTATAAAAGAAAAAACTTTGGTCTCTGAAACCAGTCCAAGGTTATATAGAAGTGTATGACTCAAAGCCCAAGCCTACCTGAGCTTTGCATTCTCCCAACATTAGAAACAGAAAGTATTTATAATTCAACCATCTTGGCAAAATACACGTTTTGCTTATGGATTTCATATATCTAAGTATTTGATAGATTGTTGCAATTAAGTATGTACACATCAATTTACCCTTTGCTCTTTTAAATCTGAAATATCATTAAGCACTTCCCATCTTTTTTGTTTTCACAATTATTATTATTATTATTATTTGATGTTTGACCATTAAACCTTCCGTCTTGTTTTTCCTCTATCCACCTCTCTTTTTTGAGGCAGGGTCTTTCTTGTAGCCCATGCTGGTCTAAAACTTAATAGTCTATTTTGGGGTCAAAGCTATCTTCCTGTCTCAGCCTCCCAAGAGTAAAGTTTACTGATAACTGTTTTTTTCCTTTCAGGTAAGAGTTGTATTTTTTTTTTTTTATCAACAACTGTTTCTTAAAAGAAATAAGCAGCCGGGCAGTGGTGGTGCACACCTTTAATCCCAGCACTCGGGAGGCAGAGGCAGGCGGATCTCTGTGAGTTCGAGGTCAGCCTGTTCTACAGAGCTAGTTCCAGAACAGGAACCAAAGCTACAGAGAAACCATCTCAGAAAACAACAAACAAACAAAGAAAGAAAGAAAAGAAGAAATAAGCAAATACCCAAACACAAACCACATAAGTCATTTTGTTCTTTTTTCAAGTGCATTACATCAGGACTCATGAGGTCAGATTGTTCCTCTTGGGAGGCCGCCACTTTAGTATTTTGTCAATAAAGATGTTGCACAAACTTTCAGGTTGTGACACACTTTTTTCTTTTTTGTGGATAATCACACTCGGAGAGACCAGGCAAGAAACAGTGTATCACCATCTGATTGTGTATCAAGGATGTCTCTTTAGAGGAGGGGGGAGCGGGGAGGACAGAGACGGAGCAGCGACTGGGAGACAGTGTCCCTTCCGTTTATGCCCGCCCGCATTTCTTTTCCCAGAAAAGAACCCCTTTTCCCACGAATCCTGCAGGTTTTTAAAAAAAAAAAAAAAAAAAAAAAACACAGCGTGCGTGCGCCTGCGCAGTGTCCTAAGGAGGTTTCTTTTCAGCGCCCGACCGCTTTCTCCCACAGTTCTCAGGCCTCGCTGGTTCCCGCTTTCCCTCCGGGTCATCACCGGGCGCCAAAAGCGCTCCCGCGGGAAGGCCGGGGGCGGGGCGCGGCTCGGCGGGCGCTGAACGTCAGTGGCCTTCCGGGCGGAAGTCCACAGCCTCCCGAGCTGCTGATTGGCTTTGCTACTGGCGCCTATCTCGGCCCCCGCGCCAGTTTCGGGCTGCTTGGCGGGGAACCGGGAGATTGTCCGAGCATGGCGCCAGTCCACGGCGACGATGGCGAACTGGGCGCAAGCGGTGAGCGATGAGCCCTTGCTCAGGGCATCTGGCTGGGAGTGTGGGGGTAGCGGGGCATGGTTGAGGGGAGCGGGGGGGGGGGGGTCTCCGCTGTGGATTCTTCGGAAGGTGGCGCGCTTTCGGACCGCCCCTCGGGTCTGTTTGGCGGGTGACTTTAATCTTTCTGGGCGGAGACCCTAGGGCTCTGGGACGGGGCTTCCTCCGGGGGTCAGCGGCTGAAGGGCTTTTCGGGGGAGGGTCCCTTCTCGTGTGACAGGTTCCGCAGTTGGGTCCTTGGATGAGTCGCACGCACGTGCGGGTTCCAACTTCCTGGCAAGCAGTGGCGGCGGCTTTTGCCCTCTCCCACGGAGGTGTCTGGCCGGGATGGAGCATGCGTGTGTCTCTGTTTCTAAGAAGTCCCAGCGAGCTCGGTAGCAGTGATATTGAGGACAGCACTGTCACAGATGCATTTTGTCGCTGCACGGTCAGGGCTTTTCAGGTCCTACAGGGAAATCAATGCTTCATGTGCTGCAGAGAAATAGTGTTCAGGTCTAGTCATTTTGGGCGAAGCTTGCAAAAAAAAAAAAAAAAAGAAAAAAACAAACAAAAACAAAACAAAACAAAACAAACAAAAAAAAAAACAGTTGTAGCGTTTTTGGATGCCCTGGCTATCAGGCAGTTTGTGAGCAGCAATCTTTAATTTCCTGAAGTTATTTCCCAAAGTAAAACTCACAAATGCAGACGACGGCCTTGCTTGATTTCTGATTCGCAGCGGCGTTCAACTGAAGTGTAACTGAACTTCAGTTGGAACTTCAAATCAGGTAGTTTCTTAGCCCCGCGTCACATGGCCTGTCACTCACCGCACATCGCCATTAATGAGCTCTTGCTTCCTAATCACTTTTAAATCACAGGTTTCAGATTTTCTTAGCCTTTCCCATTTGTGAAGACACAATTGTTTTTGGAGAGTCGACTAGTCAGGATTACAAATGGGATGTGGGTGCGTGAACAGCCTGCAGCCCCCCCCATCAGTGATTTGTCTCAAGCCCATTCTTCACCCTAAAAAACTGTATTCCATCTGTGAACATCAAGAAATCACGCTTTGGAGGATACTGTGCAATCTTGAGACCCCTCTTAAGTCATAGTGCTGATTAAGTATTTGCTGGGGGACTTGTGACTGGAATTTTTCCTTTAGAGCAGGCCAGAAGGTTGTTATGTGAAAGACTGCTGCAGGTTACTGTCTCTGCCTGCTTTGGGGGAGGGTTGAGCTTCTCCAAGTGGTAGTTTGGAAACAATATTTGAATCTTTGTGTTGTTCCCCATTGTTATTCTTTTTTACCAACTTGCTTACATGAAGCATTAGAGACATTGTTGTTTTAAAAACGAGAACACAGTCTTTTTGTGTTGGAAGGTGGAGCACCTGGACAGCAGAAAGTACCAAGGTGTGTAATTAGCTGTTGTTGTACATAGAAAGCCACTGGGGACTTGAATGATAGAAAGTGTGGTATATTGGTTTGTTGAGCAAATATTTATTATGTAGGTACTCAGCATAGGCATTCTGCCAGGCTCTGGCATCAGCATGCTGGGTAGAATGGGTGTGGCTTCTGCCTTCATGGACTGGAGAAAGTAAACATTCATATGTGGTGCCACACTGAGTCTCCCCTGAGGAAACTGCTTGCTTTATTTTTGCTTTCTGAAGCTAGACCAAAGCATTCACTAGGTGTGATGTGTGGAGTGTTTGTGTATATGTGTTTGATTATCCTATAACTACATACATACATGCATGCATGCACAGACACACACACACACACACACACACACACACACACACCTAGACATTTACATATGCACACTGAATTTCTCCTGTACTGCTAAGTACAAAATAAGATAGCCATTCTTATTTAATTCTTACTCCTTTATGTAAGAAATATTAAGCTTTATGGGGCAGATGTGTTTTCCCCTTTTCATGAGTGTGAAAGGGTCTTAAAAGATCTTTAAGTAGCTTTTACTGTGTATGAAAAGAGATTGGGAGTTTAATGATTTAAAAAAAAAGCCATATAGTCGTTCATTCAAGAAGCACTACAGCTACTGGAACCAACTCTAGTTACTTTAAATTGAAGAAATTTATTAGGATGCTGTGTTATTTGCAGTGATCCTGTAGGACTGGAAAGCCAGTCTGGGGCTGCTTAGCCAGAAACAGTGATTACCATTGTGCTACAAAACTGGGCCAGAGAAGAGGCCCACTATAGGCAAACTATGGAAAGGTATCGGATGGTAAACTTTATACCTTGAGATATACTGGCCTCACATTTTCAGTTCTGTAGTAGTTATTTTTTGCAATCTTCCTTAATACATGTCTCCTTCCTTGGGACATTAGCCTTCAATTTAAAATCTGTCATTGGGAGAGACTATTTTATATGTTCATAGCCTAGCTCCAAGGCGTCTGGGAAGGAACACCCACTATAGCAGGTCAAAGGCTCTGTGAATCTTCAAGCCATAGGAGAGAATTTCTCAGTTTCAGATACTAGGCAGCTTAACAAGGTGAGCCTGTCATTGAGGCACATACCTACAGTTCTACCAGTTTGGAGGCTGGGGCTGGAGGATCTTCATTTAAGGACAGCCTGATTACCTAGCGAGACCCTGTCACAGAAAAAAAGTGAAATGTAATAAAACAAGACAGATGTTCATTGCTTAAGTGGCTTACTGGTGGTCGCATGTCACCCACTAAAAATGGCAGAACTGGGGCATCTGTTCTGTTATGTCTAGAATCTAGGCCCTAATTTCCCTACTTGCTGTGTATTCTTGCAAGGAAATTAGCTTCCACACTGGCTTTCTCTGTTTCTGGAAACAATTCATTTTCTTCTCTTTGTAATTTGGCTCAGGTCTCTTCCTCTGTTTCTGTCACGTTTTATTCTGTTTTGTGATGTTGAAATTTTCCACTTTTTAGGCTTGCTGGAGACCTCTCCTGTGAAACCTTCCTCAATTTCCTGAAGTTATGGTTCTCTCCATTTCCACTGCGTTCTTACTTTTTCTATGGCACCATTTAGGTCCTTTTGTATTACTTGACTGTGAGAACCTTGGGGACAAGGAAGCTGTCTTATTTCTATTTTTATTTCAGACTTTGTGCAGTGGTATAGTGTTGACTATGGAGTAAATCTGTTTTAAGATCTAGAGAGTTTGGGGTGAATGTCAAAATCTTGAATTTAATACAGTGAATTCATCCTTAATGGCTATGCCCAATAATCTCTGGACCTTTTTCATATAGGCCTGCTCAAGATTTTTTTAAATCATTTGAATGACACCCAAGATTTTGTGACTGTCATCAAGTATCTGCATTCTTTAATTTTCAATTAATACCTTTCTGAAAATATATTTAAAAGTCAAATGTGAATGTCAAACAATAGACTGAGATGCTACAGAGATTCCATTTCCAGAAAGCTAGGGAGAAAACAAGATCTCTAATTATACTTTACCTTAAAGATACAGTTTCAACAGTTTATAGCCAACATTGAATACACATTCTTTAGGTCTTATTTTCCGATTCAGTCAGACACTTAGTCAAACAACTTAATGTCACAAATGTTCCAGCATGGATGTTTTTAGGATGCCTCTTATCAATGTCTTTTTTTCTGCCATTACTCTTTTTAGTAAATCAATCAGTATCAAATAAAATAAAGCCATTTTACAGACATATTTGGCAGTCATGCTGAGCCTAAACTCATGGCTGCCAGGCAGCACTGTTGATTTGATCATTTGTCATGTGTATAAAAGTCTTAATTCTGTGGATGAAGTGTGTGTGATTGTGTGTGTATGTGTGTATGTATGTATTGGCCAGTTTGTGATGATCCAAAGCGTACATGGTCAAAAATTGAATGATTGAACACCAAAGTCTTTTGATATTTCACTAATTGTACAAAGGGCATTCCAACCATTGTGAATTTTTACTACAGTCCTATATTGTCATAATCTCTGAGTGCTCTTTTGAAATTCCTTCAGCCAGTTTGTTTCTCTGACATTCCAGGTGCTTTCTTTATACTTCCATCAGGGCATATGCTACTTAACATTGTTTTAGAGCCCCTCGCTACTCATCTTCCATGTTAGATGTACATTTCTATGCATTTAGTAACTATATCTTTTTCATCTCTCATAGCATCTTGTACTTTGCAAAGAATAGATGCTTTTTAACTCCTTTTGTTTTGACTAATGGAACACCAAGTAAATTATCCTTTACGACTCACTGAGTTGCTCATGGTCTGATGGAAATATTAAGTCTGATATCCATCTTTAATGTTTCTCTACATGATTTTGAAATTTTCCTCTTAGCAGAAGACTAGAACTAGTTAGTGTGCTGCTTAGTTTTAACACAAAGTAGGATCATCTGGGAAAAGGGAACCTCAGTTGAGAAAATGCCTCCATCAGGTTGGCCTGTAGGCAAAGTCCATGGAGGCCTTTTCTTGATTGATTACTGTGGGAGGGCCCAGTCCACTGTGGGAGGTGCCAACCCAGAGTAGGTGGTCCTGGGAGTTATAGTTGATTGTGGTTTTGAGAGTAAATCAGCAAGCAGCATTCCTTTAATTTTTTTTCTGTTCCTGACTCAAGGTTCCTTCCCTGACTTAACATGAAATTAAAAAAAAAAAATAGACCTTTTCTTTCCGAAGTTGCTTGTGCTTAGTGGCTTTATTATAATTACTACTACTATTATTTTGGTTTTTGAGACAGGGTATCACTGACTGCTAGCCCTGGCTGTCCTGGAACTCACTTTGTACACCAGGCTGGCCTCAAACTCAGAGATCCACTTGCCTTTGCCTCTTGGGTGCTAGGATCAAAAGAGTGTGCCACCATGCTGGGCCTTGTAGTCAGTATTTTATCACAGCTACAGAGAAGTGAACAAGATAACTGGATTCAGCTGTTCTAACTGGAAATTAGAGGAAATTTTTGGAGAGTCACAGGATCTTCATATTTGACCATGAGCTTTGCGAATTATTTTGCATTCTAAAAATACTCACTTGGTTATGATTGTCCAGAAACAATCCTTTGGTTTTGAGGGAATATGGTTGGTAATTTTATAACATCTCATAAAACTTGGCTTTTTTTCAGCTGTGTCAGATTCAGCGAGTTTTGTAGCTTCTCGAGCTCGTCGAGAAAAAAAATCAAAGAAAGGACGCCAAGAAGCTTTAGAGAGACTGAAAAAGGCTAAAGCTGGTGAGAAGTATAAATATGAAGTAAGTAATGTTTTAATCCTGTCTTTCATTTCACAGCCTTCAGGCAGTCCTGTGTCACTTACACCTCGTTAGAAATATTAATATATTTAAAATATTTTTTCAGAGCAGGGAGGCCAAAGATAGAACCTAGGACCTCTTACATGCTGGGCAAGCATTCTACTACTGAGCTGTGTTCCTAGACCTTTTTTCACTTTGTGTTTTGAGATTGGAGTTCACTACATGGCTCATGGTGGTCTTGAACTTAAATCCTTTTTCCCCCCCTTTTTTTTTTTTTTGAGACAGTGTTACAGGGTTTCTCTTTGTAGCAATCCTGCTGTCCTGGAACTCACTCTGTAGATGAGACTGGCCTCAAGCTCATAGTGATTTACCTGCCTCTACTTCCCAAGTGCTGGGACTAAACGCACGAGTTACCACTGCCTGACATTGGATTTGTAATCCTAATGCCATAGAGTTTTTCTAGTAAGTAGAATTATGGGCCTGTATCACTAGGTCTGGCTCATGTTTCTTACAACATAGTGGACATATGTGGGCATTAGGTAGATTTACAGATTATGAAGAGTACTAGACCCTTTAAAAAGTTGTTGTCTGGAGTTTTGCATGATATTTTTAAAGTAAAAGTAGTTACACCTGTGTTTTACTCTTATTTCACATACTGTGTATGTCCCTTAAGGGACATGAAAAGTGCTTTTAATTTTATTATATTAAGTTGTCTAGCTAAGCATTTTCTCAGAATTGTTCTTAAGCTCATTTGCTGGGGATCAGCATGGAGATTTGGACCTTATTGGTAAGATTGAATGGGATACTTTTGACTGTTTTGTTTATAGCCCATAGGTCAAAATCAGAATGCATAACATTGTCTAACCTCACCTTCCATACTCTTGAACATCTTAACTGCCAACAGTGAGAAGAGATAAACAAATACTAGAAAATAATAGCAACTAATATATTTTCTGTGTGAACACATATTCGAAGTGCTTTTACCGATATGCTTTTCATTAAATCTTCTCAGTGATCATACAAAATAGATAGTATGATTAACAAACTTTTCAGGTGGGGTAACTGGGCACAGGAAGCTTAGTGAGAGCCTAGTGGAAGGGTCTTTATTTGAACCTAGGTGATCTGTCTTGGGAATATTCACATTTAACTCTGGCCTATATTGTATTGGGGGTATTAGCCAAATAGAAAGGATTTTGCCATTTGACACCATTCAAGTTAAGTGAGGCTATGGTATCATAAAGAATTGCTTAAAAGGGTTATGGTGAAGCAGGAGTAAATTTTTTTTGGCAGAGGAGGTTAGGCTTTTGAGACAGGATTTCTCTGTGTAGTTCTGGCTGTCCTGAAACTTGCTCTGTAGACCAGGCTGACTTTGAACTCAGAGTTCTTCCTGCTGCTGCTTCTTGAGTGCTGGGATTAAAGGTGGGTGCCACCCCTGTCCTGTGAGTAAAGCATTTTTAAATGTAGGAGTTTCTGTAAAGGAGTTCTCTGGGGTATTTCAGATGTTGGTGTTATGTGGCTGAGTCCCTTTATACATGTATTGTTCTAAAAAGAGTTCATGATGGGCAATAGCAGTGTGCTTTTTAAAGATAGTCTGCTGAACTCAGAGTATGGCTCAGTGGTGGAGTACTTGCCTAACAAGAGCAAAGCCCTGGGTTTTATCCTCAGTAAATGAGAAAGTTTCCTTGTGTCTTTTAAAGGCATGTATTTTTATTTATGTATATGTGTGTTTCTGCCTTTGTGTTTGCACATGTGCCTGCAGGTACCCCTGGAGGCCAGAAGGTGTTGGATCTCTTGGAACTGGAGTTAAAGGTGGTTCTAAACCATCTTGTGTGGGTGCTAGGAACTAAAACTCAGACCCTCTTAAGCACTGATCCGTCTTTTTTAGTCCCATCTTGCTTGTTATTCCATATAATGGAAATCTAGTTAGCTGTTAACCGTTAGGCTTTCAAGACTCTGTGTTCCAAGTTTTTTCCTAAGATCTTAGCTTTTCTAGTATGTTTCCCCTTACAAAAAGACAGACTCCTAAGGAGGGGGCAGTTTTTTTTCAAGACATGGTTTCTTTGTGTAACAGTTTTGGCTGTCCTGAAACTCACTCTGTAGACCAGGCTGGCCTCAAACTCACAGAGATCTGCCTGCCTCTGCCTCCCGAGTACTGGGATTACAGGCATTGCCACCACCAACAAGCCAGGAGGGGGCAATTTTAAAAGAGGTTTGCCATAGTCCCAGTCAGGCAGGTAGTGGCCTATCACCATGGGTAGCTGTAGTAGTGGTGTGCACCTGTACTTTTATTGCTTTAACTGTGCAAAGGTGGTCTGATATTTTTATATTTGTGGGCTCGTATGATTTGAGAATTCACTACTTTCACTGGACTTCCCACTTAGATTCTCATTCACTTTCAAGGCCTGAAATTCAGGGAGGATTATTGGTAGGACAAACAGATCATTCAAAAACCATTTCTTCTTTGCCTACAGAATATAGAGTGAATTTGTTTGCTCATTTTTGGAGGGCACGAATAAGGTATTTTATTTAGTTAATTGAACTGTTACTAAAATTAGTATCTTTGCAGGGCATTTATCAGTTAGTATGAAAGGGTACACTATGCCTTATGCATTTAAGTATAGGAAAAAGTAGTCTAGAAATTATGTGAACAATCCCCAAAGCAGCTAATAAAGAATTGGCTATAATTCAGTTTGTTTTTTTATGGAGTAGATGAGTAATTGATGGTGTGACAAGTGTATTATGCTAATGGAATCATTTAATATCTTATGTTAACACCCACCTAAAAGGAATACTAAGTTAATTGATGTCTATTTAAGGAAAACCCTGCAGTGGTGTTGAATGTCAGAACTCATGATTTGGTTGCAGCTACTCTATCAGCCTGCCATTCCAGTTTCAATTTGACAATTTCTTTTCATCAGAATTGTTTAACACTTTCACTCCATTTGAAGCTTTTCCATAAACTTTGTAATGGCAGGTTGAGGACCTCACAAGTGTTTATGAAGAAGTTGATGAAGAGCAGTATTCGAAACTGGTTCAGGCACGGCAGGATGATGACTGGATCGTGGATGATGGTATGAGGGAGGAAATTGCCTGCTAGGCACTGTGTTCGTTACTTCTTGATTGTCATGTGGGGCAGTTGCTGTGCCTGAGGAGATGTGAGGCAGTTTCATTAGTTATCTTTTTCTTTACTGTGATAAAATACTTGATGAAAACAACTTAAGGAAGGTAAAGTTCATTTAGGTCACAGTTGGAGGCTATAGTCCATCATCCTTGGGAAGGCATGGCGGCAGAAGTGACATTGTACCTGCAGTCATGAAGGAGAGGGGGAATGCTTTGTGTTCTGTTTGCTTCCTTCTGTGTAAGTCCAGGGTCTCTCTGGAATGGTGCTGCCCACACTTGATGGGTCTGCCCACCTTAGTTAACCTTAATCTAGAGAAGCTCCCACAGGCGTGCTCAGAGGCTTAGCTGCTAGGTGCTTCTGTAGCCTGTCAGTTTGCCTGACAGTCAATATATGCTGTCACAGCATTGCTACATATTTTTTGTTTAGATTTTCCATAGTGCTTTGAAAATGAGGAAGCATGAAAATAGGAAGTCTACTTAAGAGCCATTTAGAAAATAATAGGAACATACCGAAGAATCCCCCCCTTCCCCCCAGGACATGACTGACCATGTAGGAATTGAGAGGGAATGCTTGGGTGCTTGGGTCACTGGGTTCAATCATCAGTGTCTTCCTCTACAAAAAGGAGTAATGAAAAACTACCAATCTGTGGATCCAACACACGGCCCCATAGCCCGTGGAATTAATGTATACACTTTCCATCTAGTCTTGGGTAAGTCAGTTAATATCACCTAAGCCACAAGTTTTCTGACTGTGGTATAGAGATAAGAGACTATCTTCCAGAGTTGCTGTGAAGAATACAGGTTGTAGGTATGAGATATAATTTGAGCCACAGAAAGTATCTTGAAGAGTGGTCTTTTTTTTTTTTTAAGAGTGGTCTTTTTGATTTTGTATAAAGGTCACTGTTTCCTGCTTATAGGTTCTAGGTTCTGATTTCCTTCCTTCCTTCCTTCCTTCCTTCCTTCCTTCCTTCCTTCCTTCCTTCCTTCCTTCCTTCTTTCCTGCCTCCCTCCCCCCCTTTCTTTTTTTCTCTTTCCTTTTTTGGAGACAGGGTTTCTCTATGTATCTCTGGCTGTCTTGGAACTAGCTATGTAGAGAAGGCCGTCCTCAGACTCACAGAAATCCACCTGCTTCTGCTTCCCGAGTGCTGGAATTAAAGATGGCATCATCACTGCCTGGTGTAGGTTCTGATTTTCTGGCATGAGAATATTGACCAGAGGAAAGAGATGAAGACTATATTCATGACTCCTATTTCTGTAATTGGTCAACTGTGAATTTCCATGGAAATTAGGGTGCTTTTCAGGGCTTGTGATATTTCCTTTTCTTTCATAGAACAAAATGACTATAAAGCAGCCTTTTTTTGGTCCTGTGTGTCAGATCGTTTCTTTAGCTCACCTAGCTAGATATGCTATGTATCTTTAGGGTTTGACTTTGTATCTGCTGTGTGGATGCTACTATATCTTTTCTAGTACCCATTTGAACAGAATTTTACCAAACAAATTGGAACATACCAGAAAAAGTGAGTAAGAAAGTGTTTGGGTTTTAATTTTTTTGAGCCATGAATAAAATATTATTGTTCACTTTTTATTTTTTGTTACTTTGAGGCAGGCTTTCATTCTGTAACCCTGGTTGGCCTTCAGCTCGTTTTGTAACTCCAGCTGGCCTCAAACTTGCAGTCTCCCTGCCTTAGCTTCCTAAGTGCTGAGATTACAGAGATGCACCACATGCCCAGCTTTGGACCACTTTTAGAAATTAATTTCAATATTAAATTTTATTCTTTCAGATGGTACAGGCTATGTGGAAGATGGCCGAGAAATTTTTGATGATGACCTTGAGGATGATGCACTTGACACCTCTGGGAAAGGTACCTATGTTTTGTTTTGAAAGATGTCATTTTGAGATTTGAAGAATTGCCTAAAATTTGGAGTGAGTTGGTATTCTGATACAGTCTAGTTTTGAGAGTATGTTCTACTAGAGCAACAGTTGGGTAGAAAAATTACATGTAAGAAGCAAAAATTCTAGGAGGAAATAAATGTATTATATCCTCATTATCCAAATACTTTGATGTTTTTCTTATTTTAAAATTTTTAGTTCTTGGGCTGGAGAGATGGCTCAGTGGTTAAGGGCATTGCCTGCTCTTCCAAAGGTCCTGAGTTCAATTCCCAGCAACCACATGGTGGCTCACAACCATCTGTAATGGGGTCTGGTGCCCTCTTCTGGCCTGCAGACATACACATAGACAGAATATTGTATACATAATAAATAAATAAATATTTAAAAAAAAATTTTTAGTTCTTTAGTAATTTTTGAATTGCAGATTTTAAAGGATGCAACAATAAGTAATGTCTTTTAATTCCTATTGAAGTGATGTATTTAGAATATTTGCTCTTTAATATAGTATAGTTTCTTAGAAAAAAGGGTTTATATACCAAGGTAATTATGAAGGCAACCCAACAAAAAACTGTAAACTCCCTTAAAACATGATGCATTTGTTGTAGTTAAAACTTGTAAAGTGTGATGTTAATCAGTGGTGAATTTAGTAGATAAAAACTTCATGTAGATGATAATATGTTGCCATATCAAAAGGATGAATGAGTCTGTTGGGGAATCAACTTGCTTTAGTTGAAATTTTAAATGATCCTCATTTTTGATTAACATTTTATACATTTGCTTCCTTTCCCTTTTCCTTACCACATATACAAAGACTTTGTGGTGAGTTTTTTAAACTTCAGCAGTGGCTTTCCAAGAGTAAGGATGCTTGTCTGTTTAACCATAGCACCATTTTCATGGTATTATCTAATATGATGTCTATAGGAAAAATTTCTAATTAGCTCAAAAATATTTTTATAATTAAAACATTTATTGACATTTATTTGTGTGTGTGTGTGTGAGAGAGAGAGAGAGAGACAGAGACAGAGACAGAGACAGGGAGGGGGCATATGCATGCACTGGCATGTCTGTACCACAGTGTCCATTTGGAGATCAAAGGACGTTTTGGGAATTGGTTCTTTCTCTCCACCTTGCTTGGAGGCAGCATCGAAATCTGTTGATTTCCTGCTATGACTTCCAGGTTAGCTGAACCCCATCCTAGCTGATTTTTCTACCATAGCTTCTCATTTGACTGTAGGAGTGCTAGAATTATAGAGGAGTGCTACAATTACAGATGCATGCTACCCTATCCCAGATATTTTAAACCTGGGTTCTGGGAACTGAACTCAGGGTGTCAGGCTTGCTCAGCAAGTGCTCACACCTGATGAGCCATCTCCTTGGCTCCCCTAATTTTTAAAAGTTTTTTCAAGACAGGGTTTCTCTGTGTAACAGTTCTAGCTGTCCTGGAACTCACTCTGTAGACCAGGCTGGCCTCAAACTCACAGAGATCTGCCTGCCTCTGCCTCCCGAGTGCTAGGATTAAAGGTGTGCGCCACCACCGCCCTGCCTGACTGTTTCTTTTGTTCTTAAGTTCAGGTTAGATATTTGGCAACAGTAAAGAAATACTTGAGAGAGTAAATGTGACAACATCTATAGCAGTAGAGAGCTTCCCTTTGATCAGATTATTTGCTCCATTGTTATTGCTAAGTTTGATTTCTTGGTTAAACTGATAATGTCAGATACTTGCAAAACTTTCTCCCTTTTGTAGTCATGCACGTACTGGATGATTTTAAGCCATATATATTGTATATAGCCTATTTCCTCATAAAACTTTACCAAATGCTTTGAGTAGCTATTGGTGATTTTCTCTATTTTTAAATTATTCATTTAGTTGCTTTTTGAGATAAGCTCTTGTTTGCCATGTTACTCTGGCTGCTATCAAACTCTTGAACTCTAGTGATCCTTTTGCCTAAACCTCATGTGTTCATTAAGCATTTTGGGTATCACTGCACCCTACTTCTCTGTTCTTTTATTTTATGACTTTGAAATTGGACATTTCTAAGAAATATACTATTAAAGTTCAGTATCCATTAGTTTCCTTTTGTGTGTGTTGGCTGTTGAGCTTAAGTGTGAGTGAGTATGCCGGTGGTCAGAGAAAGACCCTGGGGTATCTTCCCTTTTCACCCTTCATCTAATTCTTTTAGACAGGGTCTGAAGTCTGCTGTTTTGGGCCATGCTGGCTGTCCAGTGAACTCCCTGAATCTATTCATTTTCCTATCAGCACTGGGGTTATAGGCATGAAAGGCTATACCTGGTTATTATGAGTGTGCTGGAGATTTGAACTTGGGTCATCTTGCTTTCATTGCAAGTGGTCTTTCATTTTTCCTTTTGAGGTTCACATTTTAACGGAGTCCTTTTAATCATCATTTTGACAGGGTCCTGCTAGTCTTTGAACACCCAGCTTTTAGAGCAAAGATGATTTTTCAGTCCCTATCTTGTATACTTCTGTCATAAACCTGGAATTGGCTGTTTCTCCCTAGAATCTTGATTCTTTTTAAGTGGGGATTGTATTCAAATCTGGGGAATGGATATACTTATTGCTACTGAGGTATAGAGGTTATGCTTGAATTATGGCAGTGTTGTTAATTGTATCATTTTGACCTGATCTTATCACGTCTAAATTTTAATTTTGCCAGCTGTGTAGTAGGAAGTTGGAATGGACAGGAAGTATCTCAGAGAAAGGACCTATGTCCCAGTTGCCCCAGTTTTGATCACTGTAGCCAGTACAAAGAAAGTACGCAGTTATTTCTTGAGTTGAAGGAGTCATCATTGTGTTTCCATGATTGTATTATTCTTTCTTCTTGATTAGATATCAGTGAAAAGAAGTTTTCAGATTCTAGAAAACAGTCTTAGAAATTTTTACTTCTTGTTTTGTGCCACCATATACCTACAGCTCATCAATATTACAGTATCCTTTGCCAGAAGCCTGGTAAGATCAGAAGAGCTTAGGAAGGGAAATAGGATCCAACAGTTTACTTTAAAATTTACAGAAAAGTCACAGAATTTTGCCTAGAAGTAAAAGGTCAACTGTATTTGAAATCACCTCATCATGTATTGACTGCGTACCATAGAGGTAGAAAAGTGTATCAACTGCGTCGCAGTGAAAAGAAATCAATGAGAAAGCACAGTAAAATAAAACTAGCACTAAAGAACTCCACGTCAATATTTACTTATACTTTTCCCCTTTATTTCTGAATAAATCCTACTAACCTACAGTGGTGAGATTAAAGCCTTCTCATGAAGTCTTTCTTGTTTGTTTCAAACTTCTATTGACCTCTCTGTATTCACTTTTAAAACCCGAGTTTTGTTTATTGGCATTTAAACATTGTTCCAAATGATGTCAATGAAAATCTAAAGACCTTTGTATAATTCTCTTGTATTAAAGTTTCACAAATATCCTATAGTTTTCACAGTCCAGGCATATAAAAATATATTATTCCTGACTTTTAGTAAATTTGCAATGTGTGCAGCCATTTCCACTCTCTGATTCCAGAGTAGCTTCACTTTAGATGCATGCCCAATTCTCATTAAGAAGTTACCCCCCCTATATTCCTTCAGTGCTTGGCAGCTATTGATGTACTTTATGTCTCTGGGTTTGCTTATTCTATTAGGACATTTCATATAAATGGAATTATAAAATAATTGACCTTTTGGGTCTGGCTTCTTTGACTTAGCATAATATTGCTAATTTATTTCATTCATGTTATAGCATGTGCTAGTACTTTATTTCTTTTTATAAAATGAATAATATACTATTATGTGATATATGTATATACACATATATATCATATTGTTTATATCTTCATGAGTTGATGGGCATCTGTGTTTTTTCTATCTTTTGTTTATTGTCCTTATTGCACTCTGGACATTGTGTTCAATTTTTTGCTTGAGTACTTTTTGTTTGGAAGGCTATATACCAAGAATTTTGTGTATTGTTTTGATTTATTTTTGTTACATAAAAGATAATGTCTACATCGTTACTTTCCATGTTTTATTTCACATAGCGAGGTACCCTGAAAATCACTGTAGTGACATATGTAGAGTATGTAGAAATCTTTCCTTCATGTTTATGTGTCTGTAGCTGCAAAGCAGCATGCGGATGCTTCTTGGTGTAAGTATTCACTACTTTCAATGAACTCCTTGGAAGGACTCAATAATTTGTTATTATAAATAGTACCATGTCTGGTAACTCTGTACCTTTCTCCTGGAAAATTCCTAGAAATGAAGTTGCTGGCTTATAGAGTAAGTGTACATGAAAACTTTTTAAATTATCTTAAAAGTTTTTTTAAAAAAGATTTATTTATTTTAAGTGTATATGAGTATTTTACTTGCATCTATGAATGTGTACTACTTGTGTGCATGATGCCCATGGAGGTCAGAAGCAGACATCACATCCCCTGCCACTTAGGGGCTCCTTACTTAGCACAGGTTATTTTTGAACTCAAGCTCTTTCAGTTTCAGCTTGAGTTCTCCTTACCCAGGTTATTGAATGCTAGGATTGCAACTCTGAACTATTGTGCCCATTCATGTTCTTTGTAGGAATTATGCATTTTTATAAACAGTATACAAGTATCTGTTTTCCCAAAGCTTTACTAACAATGTATTGTCAAGCTTTTGAGATAGGAGGGCTTTGCCTTGTCTTATTGTATCTTGTTTCATCCTTTTTGGCTGTCATCTCTTGGAGACCTGCTCTTTTCTGAAGAGGAGAGGAGGGATAGTGCGTCTGGGAGAGAGGGGAGACGGAGAGGAGCTGGGAGGAGTGGAGGAGGAGGAACTGTAGTCGGAATGTATGTATGAGAGAAGAATGTTTTCAATAAAAATAAAAAACCAAACCAAACAACAGCAAACAAACAAAAAAGACAGTTGAATGTTGCCATAGGAAGGACACTAGAAATCTTCGTGGGGGAGAATAAAGCCTGAATTTTGATATCACACTGATGTAGATATGGGCAACATTACTTGAACTCAGTGGGTTATAGTAGAAAAGGACATGAAATTGGGAGAGTGATATGTTGGAGGGTCTGGGGGTAAGTTGGGGCAAGGGAATTGTAGGTTAGATATCATTTAGATATATTGTGTATATATATGAAAATTTCAACCAGGTGTGGTGCCCCATGCCTTAATCCTACCACTGGGGAGGCAGAGGCAGGTGGATCTCTGAGTTCCAGAATTCCCGGCCAGCCTGGTCTATAGAGTGAGTTCTAAGACAGCCAAGGTTACACAGAGAAAACCTGTCTAGAAAAACAAAAAAAAAAATCAAAGAAATAGATTATTAAAAATTTTGAGCACCCCCAAGATACTTGTGTTGTTTATTTTTAAATTTGTCATTTTGGTGTTAATACTGATTTACTGCTTTAGAAATGGTTAGTCAACATGGCTTATTGAAAACTCAAGTATGTGAGTTGCCAACTTATAGAAGTAAATTTTTGTAAGTAATTGTGTTGTTTTCTAGACTTCTTTTTTATGAAGCAGATTTGAAATTTATTAAACAATATTTTTCTTAATAGAATTAAGAATGGGTTAGTATTAAGAGTGGTACTTGGAAAGAGTGAGACATAAGTGTGTTTATTGTTTTTTTATATGAATGTCATTTCTTTAGACTTTTTTACGTCATGTAGTCTGTGTATATTGCTACTTCACTGTTTTAATTGGTCATTCTAGTTTCTTTTTAGTTTTATTTTTTTGGAATGAATTGGAAAATATTAAAATGGACAGTATTGGAAAAGTTCTCAGGTGATTTAGTCATGCCCACAAAGAAAGACAGATGACAAAAGTTCTCTTTGAATGAGCAAGTACACTTGTGCCACTCAGTTTTGATACAGTATAGAGCATGTGTCCAGTTGCTGTTAGTTCCAGATTATCTTTGTTGCCTTTTTTGTGGGAAGGAAGACAGCAAATTAACCCCTTTGTAAAAGCTTTGCATTTCTACTAACTGATGTGGGGTGTCCTTCTGTATGTGTTGCTTTATTGGTTGATGAATAAAGATATTTTGGCCAGTGACTTAGCAGAGCAAAGCCAGTTGGGAATATATATATATATATATATATAGAGAGAGAGAGAGAGAGAGAGAGAGAGAGTGAGTAGGCAGAGTCAGACAACATGTAGCTGCCTAAGGAGAAGGACACGTTGGCTGGAACCTTACTGGTAGGCCACAGCCTCATGTGATACGCAGATTAATAGAAATGGGTTAATTTAAGAATTAAGAGCTACCTAGAAATATGCTTAAGCTATTAGCCAAACAGTATTGCAGTTAATATAGTTTCTCTGTGATTATTTGGGTCGGAGTGTTCGGGAAACGAAAGAGCAGTCTCCTACAACTAGTCACCTACCCCTCCTCCGATATGTAACTCATTGTATTTCATTGCTTCTCATAATTTAGTCTTCATTTTTCTTCAGTTTATCTCATTTAAAAGACTTTCCTGTGTACCTTCTGCAGAATTTCCCAATTTTGTATTTTGAATTCTTAGTTTATTTTCTTCTTACGCTCTCATATACAGACAATAAGTGACTGCAACTAGGCTTTAGTTTTCCATCTAGCTCGTGTTTCTGAATACATTTTATTTCAACAGGAAGTGATGGCAGAGCACACAGAAAGGACAGGAAGGATGTAAAGAAACCTTCAGTGACAAAACCAAACAATATCAAGGCAATGTTCATTGCTAGTGCTGGGAAGAAAACTGCAGATGTGAGTTTCAGGTTTCCTTATATTGTTTTTCCCCCTCTATGAAATGAAATGAAATTAATTTTTCATTGCCCAAATTGTATGTGCTCAATACATGTTTGAGTAACGTTCTATGAATTGCACTTAGTAAGATGAATTTAGGTTTTATGTGAATATAGGTACTTCAGTGGTTTCAACTTAGGAGACAAAAGAAAATTGAATAGAAGTGCTGAAATGACAATTTCTTTAATTTTATTGACAAGCAAGAGTTACGGAGTGAAAATGAAAATAGAGGCTGGGAGTATAAATTTAATTAGATATGCATAGGTGATTGTTAAAATCTGAATAGTAGATGAGAGTGAGCAGTGAAGGACTGATTTGATCAGGTTCTTCCTCTCAGAAATGTGTGTGTGGTCTGCATGAAAAAGTTCAATCCAGAATCTCATTTGCACTTTAAAAAAATTTTTATATACTATACAGAAAGCAGTAGACTTGTCCAAGGATGATCTGCTAGGTGACATTCTACAGGATCTGAACACTGAGGTAAGTGAATTTCCTGGAGTTATAAGATACAGGGGCATAGACTGAAGAAACAGTTCAGTAATTATACAAAACAAACTATTACTAGAAAGAAATGTGCCAGGATACCACCAAACATGCACATACAAAATCCCCCCATATAGAAAAGAAAAACAAAAGCTCCCAAGTTAGTTTTTTCTCACTGTTTTAGGTTTCTTCTCACCATTTTAGGTGACGAGTTTCCAACTGTTACTGCTCTAAGATTATGTAGATGGGCTGTGTGGGTATGTGTTGGAAGTAGTAAGAATCCACCCAGTAGTTGGTTCTGTGAATTTTCATTGCTTGTATTTTGTTGCTATAGTGTATGTTCCATAAATAGATTGAAGCCTGTCAATCAGCACACTTAGGCATGAGAACCCCTTTCTGAATTCTGAGTGGGAGTGAAGGAAGAGCAAGTGAGCTGCCTTTGGTAGAACTCAAACAGGCTCTTTTACACTGTGAATTTTGCGATTTGGCCATATCTCATAAAGACTAAGCTTTTATTTAGAGGTGTACTTCTTTCTAAGTGACTACTGATTGACTAATACCAACACTATGTAGTTCTATTTTGTTTGATGTTAAATATAATACCTGAAAGAGTAAGTGAAGAGAGTATGTTAAATTTTTGAAAGAAAGGTAGTTAGGGATTGATTAAATATCTCTTCTGGTTTTCTAGTGATTTCTGTAGTATTGTTGCTATAGTAACTGCAGTACATGAACATGGATCCTGTTTGGGGGGCAGGGAAGGAAAAACACTTTACTTATTATGTATAAGCAAAGAAATGTGGTAAATCAGGCATGACAATGAAATGTCTGTCTTCTCTTTCCTTTTAGATATCTCAAATATCTCCACCACCTGTATTGATACCAAAGAAAAAAAGATCCACTGGAGCTTTGCTCAATCCTTTCTCAGTGCACACCCCTAAGGTAAACTCTGGAGGAATATTGTTCTGCTTTAAATTTGTTTTATTTGCCTATATGAAGGAGATGATGATTTTGAATTTGTTTTGTTTCTTTTAAATTAGAACTTCCATTCAGTATATAGTTTCATGTATTTCAAAAATAGCATGTGCCTGCATTTTTGTAGTAAATTTTGTAGTAACTAGTACATGTTTATTATAGGTATTACAACTGTGTTAAATGCAATAATTTTCTTCCTGGAAACAAGTATTTTTTTGTGTGTAAATCCAGGTAACAGTAAAATAATTGAAGCCATTACATTAATAATACACAAATCTTTTTATAAGTGGGAACTGTCATTATCTTTGGTCAGAGTAGGACAGTTGCATATTTTTAGTATGCAGTTCTAACTGACTAAACCCTTAAAAACATTTACAGGCAATTCCTTCAGGAAAACCTGCTTCCCCTGTCCTTAAGAAGGAACCTCTGTTAACTCCCATTCCTCTTAAATGTGCTGAATTTGCTGGTAAGTCTCATGTCAGGCAGAAGTACAAGTTGTTGAACAGTAACTGCAACACATAGAGGCTTGGTGATACAGGGGTGGAGGTAATTTTGAAGGTGGCACATCTAATCATGAAAGGTTGAATTTATAGTAGTAAAAATTAAAAGCATCCAACCTGAAGATTAAAGAGAAATATAACATAGGGAAAGGCTGTTATTTCAATGTAGAGTAAGCTTTGTGGCCCATGACACTAGCATGTGATGGGAACATATGGTGATGTTTACAGGAGAGCTGGCCCAAACAGAGTGTCCAGAAGATGAGCAGGAATCAGGGATAATGGAGTTTGAAGACTGTGACTTTGATGAGCCCATGGAAGCTGAGGAGGTAGATGGGGAGCCTGTGACTGCCAAGACTTGTGACCAAGAGAATGAGCCAGTAGAGAGGGTGAAACATGAGGCAGATCCTACAAAAGGGACCACATCTTTCTTGTAAGTAAATTTTATAATATTTCAGAAAAATAGTACTCTAATTATTCTGTTGGATTATAAAGTTTTTGAAAATGTGATTTCTGCAGAGAAAGTTTTCTCCCAGATGTGTCTTGTTGGGAAATGGATCAGGAGGATGAAAGCAGTTTCTTAGCTCAGGAAGTTCAAGTGGATTCCAGTCACCTCCCATTAGTAAAAGGGGCAGATGATGAACAAGTATTTCAATTTTACTGGCTGGATGCTTATGAAGATCCATACAATCAACCAGGTAATCATACTTAGACTTTTAGTATAGACTGTAATGCCTTTTCCTTTAAATAGTTTAGTGATTCTTACTGGCTTTGTTCTAATGGAATCAGATAGTAATTTGTCTCTTTAACTGATTATTTTTTTTTTTGAGACAGGATCTGGCTATGGCTGTCCTAGAACTCCATATGTAGACCAGGCTGCTCTTGAATTCACGAGATCCACCTGGCTCTGCCTCCCCAGTGCTGGGGATTAAAGACATGCGCAACCACACTTGGCCTAATTTGTCTTTTTATTCAACAGAGAATAAATACACACTGAGGTGGAGAGCAGGAATTCAAGGCAGGACCTGGAGGCAGGAACTGATGTAGAGGACATGAAAGAGTACTGCTTTCTGGCTTTTTTGTTCCTTGTGTCTTGTTCAGCCTGCTTTCTTTAGTATCCAGGACCACCAGCTCAGGGGTGCCACTGTCCCCAGTGAACTGGAAGCCCTACACATCAATTATTAATCAACTAAGTGTACCACAGGCTTGACCACAGGCCAATATTGTGGGCGCATTTTCTCAATTGAGCTTCCCTTTTTTCAAATGACTCTACCTGGTGTCAAGTTGGCAAACAAAACAAAACAAAACTAGCTAGTACAGCTAGATACTGACGGCCTTAAAAGTCTTCTCAAGGAATGTCAATCTTACTCGAAGAATGTGTCAGTCAGAAGGTTTAATTGTAGTGTGTTATGATCTCATAATTGGCCTTACATTTTAACAGGAATGCGCTGACATGTGTGGAGAAGTATGTGTGTGTGTGTGTGTGTGTGTGTGTGTAAGCACTCAAGGAGCCTGGAGCCTGGAGTGGGGCAGTAGGGAATTGTGGAAGCCCTGAAGACCAGTCAGTTTAGGGTAGAAGTGTTAGATAATTAGAACCTGATTACTATGTAGAAATAGAAAAGTAGCCAGGCGGTGGTGGCGCATGCCTTTAATCCCAGCACTTGGGAGGCAGAGGCAGGCGGATGTCTGTGAGTTTGAGACCAGCCTGGTCTACAAGAGCTAGTTCTAGGACAGGCTCCAAAGCTACTGAGAAACCCTGTCTCAAAAAACCAAAAAAAAAAAAAAAAAAAAAAAGAAAGAAAGAAAGAAATAGAAAAGTAAAGAGATTTTAACTATATTTTGATGCAAACATTTTGTAGATTGTATGGGGCCAGGAAATAGGAGTCGAGACTGACCCTGGTTATTCTTCTTCTTTTTTTTCTTTGTTTGCTTTCTGAGATAGGGTTCTTCTTTGTAGCCCTGACTGTCCTGGAACTAGCACTGTCTCAAACTCACATGATCTGCCTCTCAAGTGTTGGGAGTAAAGGTGTGTGTCACCACCAGGTTTCACACCGGGTTTCTCCCTGGTCATTCTAATGAGCTAATTCTGTAAATTCTTGACTCACAAAATGCTAGTAGTGGCTTGACTAAAATGGCTGTCCAGTAATAGAACAAAGAGAATATTCTTTATGAATTTGTAGGGCTGAGCATCCAGTGAGGATATTGTTATTCCCTCTTGTAGGGGAAAAAAAATCACCTAAGCTCAGAACACCATTGTGATGTCAGAGGTATATTACTCCATTTTGAACACAAATACCTGTCTGAGAAGGTTCTTAGTAGTAGGAGCCATTTGTTTTGTTCCTGGCTACCCAGACTCGAAATAACCACTCAGAAACTATGTTATTTAAATCACTGCTTGGCAAATCGCTTAAGCATATTGCTAGCTAGTTCTTATATCTTTGCTTAACTCATTTCTATTAATCTGTGTATCACCATGTGGCTGTGGCTTACTGGGTAAAGTTTTGTCTAGATCTGGCATCTGTCTCCAGTGGGGTTACATGTCTTCTCCCTGACTCTGCCTTCTTTCTCCAGTATTTAGTTTAGTTTTCCCCACCTAGCTCTACTCTGCCCTGTCAATATTCATTAACCAATAAAAACAACACATAGACAGAAGGACCTCCCACACCACTCCTTGAACTGAACAGATGTCTTTTCTATGGCTGTTTCTGGGTCTGTGTCTCTGCTACCAGATTGAACTTGTTTTATGTTCTTCAGGTTAAGTTTTTAAGAAATTAAAAAGTACTCCCAAGTGAAGTAGTGGAAATGTATGTGTGTGTGTGTGTGTGTGTGTGTGTGTGTGTGTGTGTGTTTGTCTTTAGCCTCTTTGCTCATCAACAGAAGGGAAAACAACTTTTTACTTACCATGATTCATTAAATGAATTCTGGCATTCAGAATGACTTAGCTGTGGGTATTACAACTGCATTTGAGTAGCTAGCTGCCTTTGTTAGCCTTGGGGTTCATGTCTTCTGTATTGTTTTCTGTTAAGACCTGTGGAAAAATTTAGTTTTGTAGAATTAAAGTGTTATAAGCAGCATAAGGACCCTTTCCTCAAAGTTAGTCTTTTTACAATAGGAGCTATAAGAGGTTTAGCAGGTAAAGGCTGATTAGCCTGGTGACCTGAGTTCTGCCCTCAGAACCTACATGTTGAAGGAGAGAGTTGACTCTTGAAGGTTATCCTCTGACTTTGACACTCCCCCTCCCAATATATAAATGCCAAAACCTCAGGTATTTGTATACTGACATCTGCATCCTTATATATGTTTATAACTTGTGAGGCAGACTTTATAGATTTGATTAAATTAAGAGATGAGGAGAATTTCCTGTGGGCCCAGTATAGTGTAGGAATCTTTGTTAAAGGATCAGAGTCACCATGGTCTGTTTGATTAGTATAAAATACCATATACACCTGAAATAGAATTGTCTGCATTTAGATATCTTGGGATCTGTGGTGGATATAAGTGGTATTTTTCAGAATGATTTCCTAGAGACTGCATTTAATGAAACAAGGGAATAACTGTATATTAGTAAAGCAAGTATGTAAGAAGGATGACTAACTGTTAGACTTGGAGACCTGATTTAAATAAAGCTAACTGGATATTACCTAGAAAAATGTTAATGGTTCCTAGAGGAATTGTCAGATCATTAATATATTTCCTCTTAGCAAATATTTATATGTTCTCTCAGAACCACTTAGGTAGCATGTGGCCTTATCTTAGTTTCTTAGGCAGTTATAGTCAAGCTCAGAAATGGTATCTTAACCAACTCCACTTTAGCTAGGGCTTGTGATGTTGTTGTGGATTCTTGCTTTTTTAAAATTTTTATTTATTCAATGTATCTTTCACATCATGCATCTTGATTCCATTCATTTCCCTGCCCCTTCGCATCTGCCCTCTACTCCTGTAATCCCCCCCCAATAAAACAAAATTTAAGAGAAAGAAAGAAAAAAGGGAAAAATTAAAAATCTCTATCACAGAAGCTACAGTGTGACACAGTGGATCACACAGTAAACCCCTTTGTCCCTATATCATTACTTGCAAGTATTCTTTGCAAAGCGTCATTGGTCTGGTTTAAGGCCTTGGTTTCTGTTACACCATCATTGTTGGGCCCTCACTGAGATTCTTGGATATCCTGTTTTTGCCCTGTGGTTTGGAGATCCTGCAGCTCTGAGTCAGGGTCAGACCACTTCATGTGCTCCAGAAGAACATAAATGGGTTGGATATTGGGGTGGGCCCCTTCCTAATCCTGGTTCTGGGCTTGGGCAGCTGCAGGGTTGGTCAGCCTGCCAGTTCTCCCCTGTCCTCACCACCAGGGTGAACTCTCCAGCTTTGCCCCTGCAGCAGTGAGTAAGGAATGGAACCAGTTCTCCTGTTCTCCTGCCCTCAGGGTTGTCTCTCAAGCACCTACACTATCAGAGTCAGCTCTGCTATGTTGCTCAGGTGAGGTGCAGAGTCCATTCTCCCAAGTGCTGCAGCTAGTGAGCCTCAGGGACAGCCCTCCCACTCTTATGACTCCAGAACCAGCTCCTCCACCTGTCTCAGACATTGATGGGGGGTGTGTTGGTGTGGGAATGGATGGTATTTCTCTACCCATGTGACCTCATGTCAGATGAGTGCTGGGGACAGCTCTCATTTGCTCGCAACATGGGGTGGGTCATACTTCAGACAACAGGGCCAACTCTGCTGTAATGTCTAGGCGAGGAGCAGGGCCCGCTTTCCTGAGTGCTGCAGTTGGCAAGGGGGCGGGTGATCGCATTAGTCTGTTGCAGGTAGCAGGGAGTAAGAGGACATCTTTCCTCCACCCCTGAACGACAGATGAGTAGTGGGGTCAGCTCTTCTACACTAACAACTTAAGACTGGCTCACCCATACCTCTGCCAACAGGGTTGGATCTCTTGTGTTACCCAGGTGAGGTGGAAGGGTCTCTTCAGCTGAGAAGTTTGAGGGCAACCTGAGCAATACTGATACAAAAAAATAAATAAATGTAAAATACGTTTCATGCAATATAGCTCAGTGGCAGAGCATGTGCTTAAAATACGTAAGGTCCTGAGTTCAATCTCCAGCATGACTGAAAAATGTACCCTTGGCCCTTTCCTGTCATAAGTCTCTGTTTCCCTCTCTAAGTCCACTTCCCTTTTCTGTGGCACTTCTCAAGTTGCATTCTCTGCAGTGGCATATGTTTCTGTTTATGATGCCAATGGGTTAAATAAAATAGCTTTTAAAAGCTGTAATCTTAAGGGGTTGAACAGTTTCATCATGATGGTTGCTAATGATCACTAAGCTTTGGTGAAGTCAATGCTGCTAATAAGAACGGAGTATGCTTAAAGACCCCGTTATTGTTGCTCACTTTCTTCCAGATTCTAAGTCAGTCAGTTATTGCTGAATGAACCATAATTATGAAAAGAATCTTACTCTTTGCATATCGGAACATATCCTGTCTTCATTATGACTTTTTCAAGGTTGAATAATCCTGACTGCACCTGGTTTCAGCTAGTAACTTTGGGGGGGAGGAATGTAATCTTTGTTTACCATGATCTTTTTGTGGCAAATGAGGCATAAACAGTGTCAAATGTGTTGCATGAAGTGTGATATTAGTTTGACTGTAAAATGAGCTATTTGAATCTTTGAATCCAATATTAGGGTCTTCATTTTTTCTTTGCATGAAATTTTGTTTTTTTCATCTTTAACTGTTGTAAAGATGACTTTTAATTTTCTGTGCTACTCTGAAGATTTTTTAAAAATTATTCTCTGTATTCCCTTTCCTTCTCTTTATATTCCCCACTTATACACCCCACCTCCTTGTTGAAAATTACACAATCTTTGTAAGAGTTTTAATCATCTGCAGAAATGAAAATCCTTGGGTGGTCTTATTTCTTTATGCCAGGATGACAAAAGCAAACACTGATGAGCTGTCTTGGAAACTAGAGTAATTGGCCTTGTGAACAGTAACCTTTGCATGTGTCAGAATTTTCTTAGTGTCTTAAGATCAGTGGCTGTTTTTAGTGGCTGTACTGATTACTCATAATTCACGAAGCCCAGGAATTTGCAAAGTTGACCATCTCTTGAGTTGGCTATCAAATCTTTGGAGTTCTTACTTGACAGCCAGTTTTTATGAATAGTGACTCGATGTTTGCAAAGCCACATTTTAATGCTACAGTATTTATTACCTGGTGATCTTAGAAGAATATAAGGGAATACAAATATGAACTAGGTATAATATGTGAACACAATTCATTGGGCCTTTGACTTGCCCCTTTAATTCGATTTACTTGAAAGTTTTATTTTCTTTTGTTTTCCTTTGTTTCTTCAGGTGTGGTTTTTCTGTTTGGCAAAGTGTGGATCGAATCTGCCCAAATCCATGTGAGCTGTTGTGTTATGGTGAAAAACATCGAGCGAACACTTTACTTCCTTCCCCGTGAAATGGTAAACATTAGTGGTTACCTTTTAATCTCAGTAATTGTGAATGACACAATTTTAATTTAAAAAGTATAAAAATAAAGTATAACTGAGTTTTTCTATTTTTATAATAAAAACTTAAAATATATATTGCTGGAGGCTGGAAAGATGGCTTAGAGGTTAAGAGCTGGTACTGTTTTTCCAGAGAACCCAAGTTGAGTTCCTGGCACCCACATCAGGTAGCTTAGAACCCCCTGGAACTTTAGGAGATCTGACATTCTTTCTAGATTCCACTGGCACCTTCATATACATAGACACACACATAGACAAAATTTTTGTTTGTTTATTTTTGACACAGGGTCTTAATGCATAAACTCTGGCTGGCCTGGAACTCACTATATAGGCCATGCTGGCCTTGAACTCATGGAGATCCACGAGCCTCTGCCTCCTGAGTGTCAGGATTAAAGATGTGTCACTGTGCCAGGCTTCATAGACATAGTTTAAAAAATTATAAATTTTAAAATATATGTAATGCTTACTTTTTTCTATTCCCCCTTTGCCTAGCACTATGGACTTGTAACTAAGTCTCTGCAATGGCATTTGATTCAGTTTTCAAGCTTTTGCTCTCTAGGCAGCAGTAACATCATCTCCATGACTAATTAACAAAATCATTTCCATTTCCTTAACCTTTTTTTTTTTGACAGTTACCAAACAGCAGCTTTTATTTCAGCATCTACAGGCTGTGAGAGGACCAGTGATACCTGCGGACACAGCACGACACCCCTTTATTTGGAGAATCCTTTCCCTTCTTTATCTATACTTTTAACATCTCGAATCCCTTTAAGCCCCAGTCCTTTCCCCTTTCCATCTTAGTTTAACTGTGGAACTTCTGGGCCAGGATTTAAAACTTGTTTTTCCCATTTTTTAGGATTGGTCATCTTTATTTCTGATTGGCTTTTATAATGCACTGGAGGGATTTGACATTGGGTTTAGGATACATTTTAAGTCTTTGCCTTCACACTTATTTGTAAGACTCTGCTAGTCAATGTTTAAATGAGTAGAGGTGAAAATTGATTTAGGCTTCTGTTTTTCATGGATGAGAAGACTTATACTCTTTTCCCTTCATTATTCTTTCCATGGGATAACAGAAAATTGACCTAAACACAGGGAAAGAAACAACAACTCCAGTTACAATGAAGGATGTTTATGAAGAATTTGACTCAAAAATTGCAGCAAAATATAAAATAATGAAGTTCAAGTCCAAGGTTTGTATTTGATACTGTATTTTTTATGGTTCTTGTTTATTTTCTGATTTGCCAGATAGTTAACTGCATATTCATGCACAATGCCTTCTGCATAGTTGTAACTCATTAAATGGAAATTTCATAGGTGTGAATGTAAAAACAGTATGCTAAATTTGCAAAACTACTTTGTTTCTTTTAAAATCACTTACAAAATAATGGTCATGAATTTGAATAGAAAAATGATTTGAAGCAAATTAGTTGCCCCCAGTTTCTACAATATATCATGTATTTTTTTCTGAAATGAAGAAACTATTCTGATTTGTTTATACTAGTTATTGCCAGTGCAATTTTGCTTAAGAGCATGGGTAAGGCTTTGTCTTTAAAAATCCATGCCTATGATACTGTTTCTGACAGAATGAAAATGTTCTCTTTGTGTGATCTGTGTGGTGTATTGTCTTGATTTTGCTAAGCTATTGATGCCTTTGGCTATGAATGTGGGAACTGTAGCCCATTTGAAAATACTGGCTATATAAATGGTTTCAGTAAAGGGAGGATTGAGTTGCTAAAGATAGGCTAACACTCTTAATTATTTGAGCTTGAAATTGAGAGTCACATCTTCAAAATTCCAGAAACAGTACAAAGAACCCCAAGTTTGATCACCATCACTACAGACAGACAGCAATAAAAAACTCCAAAACCAAAAATTTTGGAAACAGTATATTATGTATGATAGTAAAGAATGTAGGTGCTGGGGCTGGATTGCTTGTGTATTCAAACTTTGCCCTGTGTGTACTACTGTGTAACTATGGAAAGTGCAGTCAGTTTTCTGTGCTGAAAAAGGAGCCGTATTGCAAAAGTTGCAGAGTTAAATCACTTAATTCATATTAGGTGATAATTTATACTATAGTAATTTTTAACACATAGCTGATACTGCATATGAAGTGAATTTATGTCAGTTTTTACAGCAAGATGCAGTTGTTTAATTTCAAATAGTAGCAATGATTTAGTGCATTTTAAGAAATCAGTCTTTTATTGTTCCCCTTGTATGCACTTATTTAATAAGTTCTCTAGTGTTCAAGAGATGTTCTTTAATATTTTTGTCAGTAGGTGTTTCTAGTATTAGTTGAAAGGAGAAAAACTATCTTTTTGTTTATTTTGGTGTTCTGTTAGGATGCTAGATTTCTTATGATTAAATATGCGGACATGTATTATATGTATATCATACTGGCTGATTTAATTTTTGCAAAGACTTTGTCCTGATAATTTTTTTAAATATCTGCTTACCCAGACAGTAGAAAAGAACTATGCTTTTGAGATACCTGATGTTCCAGAAAAATCTGAGTACTTGGAAGTTAGATACTCGGTAAGTCAGACAAAGAAAACTGGGGCTTAGTTTTGAATGACTTTTTTTTATCTTTGAATCTTCATCTGGCTTTTAGTTAGGAGTATTGGCAGGATTCTTGAAGCCTACAGTTCATTAATAATTGAAATAGATAAAATTAAGTAATAGAGCATAAGTTATGTTGCCTTTCAAGTACACATCTTCAAATAAGAAAGTTGAAATAGCACAGCCATTTGTCAGGTGGAACAGATGTGCTGCATGATGGAGTTGGACTTCATCAGTCTACAGAAATGTCTGGTGAGCAGAGGAAAGGTGAGAGAGGAGTTGCTACAGTGCTGTTCCTGCTCCTCTGAGAGGCAAAGTGGTTGCTTTGGGTATTAGCTGGACTGTTACCTTTTTACCTCTGTTCTGGTGTTTTGATCCTGCTGTTGGAAAAGGAATTTTTTTGACAGTGATGATGATGAAAAATAACGTGAAAACAATTTTAGTGAGTCCCATTCTATTGCTTTCATTCTTCTAATGGAGTGGTACTTACTTGGCTATTCTTTATTAGTGAGACAGGACAACTCTGGACAGACATTCTCTTTGGAGGAAGCTACTTGTCCTATTTTTCTTCTAACAGGTGTCATTAAGGTGCACTATTTTGTCATAGTGAATTGTTTTTGTTTTCCATTGTGAATTGTTTCAGATTCATTTGTAGTAGATTACATTTCCTATATATCAAAGGGGTTCTTCTGTTGCTCCATAGAAGCTTTGTTTATTTCAAATATCAACGGGAAAATGCGAAGTAATAGTTTTAAACAAAATGAAGTTTTTTTCTTCTTCAGGCGGAAATGCCACAGCTTCCACAGCATTTGAAAGGTGAAACATTTTCTCATGTATTTGGAACCAACACGTCTAGCTTGGAATTGTTCTTGATGAACAGAAAGATAAAAGGACCTTGTTGGCTTGAAGTAAAAAATCCACGTAAGGAAAAATGCTAAGTAGATTCCTGAGATTTTTTTTCACTTTTCTTTCCTTTTATTGAAAATAGATTTTTTTCTTATAGAGTATATCTTGATTATAGTTTCTCCTCCATCTACTCCTTCGAGTTCTTTCCTGCCTTCTGTCTCCTTTGGAGTCACTTCCCTTCTGTCTCTTATTAGAAATCAACAGGCTTCTAAGAGATAACAACCAAACACGATAAAATAAAATATAAGATGAAACAAAAACTATCATATTGAAGTTGGACAAGACAACTTAACAGGAGGAAAAAAGTTCCAAGAGTAGGCACAAGAAAGAATCCGAGACTCCCTCATTCTCATAGTTAGCAGTCCCATGAAAATACTAAGCTAATAGCTATAGTTTTTATACAGAGGACCTGGTGTAGACTCTTGAAGGTGCTGTACTTGCTACTTCAGTCTCTGTCAGCTCATAGGCTCCTTGCTTAGTTGATTCAGAGGGTCTTGTTCTCCTGGTGTTCTCTATCCCCTCTGGCTGTTATATAATCACAGGTTCGAGGAGGGATTTGATGGAGATCTCCTATTTAGACTTTCTTTCTGCATAATGTCTGGCTGTTGCTGATCCTTTCTTCCATAGGAAGCCATATGGTGACTGGATAAGGCACTGATCTAAGAATATAGCAGAATATCATTAGGAGTCATTTTACTGATACTTCTGTTTTGATCAGTAGTGTTTGGTTTTACCATCAGTCTCTGGGCTATCTAATCTCTGGTTCTTGGTTACTCAAACAGTGTCAGGTATAGGTTCTATCTTGTAGAGGGTACCTTAGGTAAAATCAGATATTGGCTGGCTACTCCAAGTTCTGTGTCACCACCATTACCCTAGTTTTATTTTGAAGGCAGGGCAGATTGTAGGTCAAAGGTTTTGTGGTTGGGTTGGTGTTCACATTTCTTTTTCGGTAACCTGTAGAGTACCTTCCTACACCAAAGACACTACAGTGAATTGTATGAGTATTATCTTTGGCATTAGGGCCCTGCTATCAGTTTGCAGAGAGTAACCCTTTGTTTTAGCAACAGCCTGAGTTGTTTAGGAATTTCCACGGGATCCTCTTTAGATTTTTTAAGGGAAGTTAAAGAATTGGTCTATTTAATGTTTCTTTTTTGTGTTTGTCTTTCGAATGTTTTCCTTGAGTGATTATAGGTGATACACTTGGAATCAATTTCCAATATCTGACAATTTAGTCTGAGGGACATCTTAGTGTAGGCAGTTGTTTTTTGAGTGTTCTTTTAACCTGACTGATAAGGTACAGCTGTTCTCCAGAGTGCACTGCTGACCTTTGGAGGGGACAGAAGAACAGCCTAACATGGACAGAAGTCTCTGGCTTGTTACTTGATCATCTTAGCACTTGTATCTAAGATACTATTTTGTCTTCATCTCTTTAAAATGTTTTAAATTTCTCTAAGACAGCTGTTATTTTTAAAGCTGATCTTGGATTCCTTGAAAAAAATTATAAAAGGTATTGCTCCTCCTTTACTCACCCCAAATGAGCACAAGTGTATTATTCACAGACACGCAAGGATTGGCATACTACCCACTAATGTGCTTATATTTAGGTAGATGTTATATTATGTCATTCTTAGTAGACAATAGCTTTGAAGACTATCTGTTAATCAAAAATGTCATAATTATAGTGCTTTTTCTTTTTCAGTAAGTTATTGATATGTTGTATCTATTCTTTCTCAGAGCTCTTGAACCAGCCAATCAGTTGGTGTAAATTTGAGGCGGTGGCTTTGAAACCAGACCTGGTGAATGTAATTAAAGATGTCAGTCCTCCTCCACTTGTGGTAATGTCTTTCAGCATGGAGACAATGCAAAATGTAAAGAACCATGAGCACGAGGTAAAGTAAAATGGCAGAGTTTGTACTTACGCCTCAGATACAATACTTGCCTGAATTTGATCTGCTTTCCTGCAAAAGCAAGTTACTCTTTTTAGAGGGGAAAGGGTGCAAACTTGGCACTGGGCCGTGTTTTAGAGAATGGATTGAATTTGCCTGGTATTTCACAGTTTTTAAAGGATTAAATTGCTGGAAATATTTTGTTTTTTATTTTTTAAGTAGATACAGAGAAAATAATATGAGCTCCTTATGTCAGTCACACCTGTTTAGCAGTTAACAATGTTTTGTGACACATGTTTGTATCCTTCTTTCCCATTTCCTTCATAAGTATTTAAAAGGTACTATCATTTTACCCCAGCATGCTTTGGTATACGTCTCTCACTATATGCATATTTTCTTATATGTGTTTGTAGTATATGTATTTGTTAGTAAGAGTGTGTACAAGTGTGCACACACGTTTGTGCATGTGAATGTCAGAGGTGAATAGTGGGTGCTTTTACTTGATTGCTTTTTTTTACCTTTATTTGTTGAGACAGAGTCTGTTACTGAACCTGATGCTCATCAATCATGTTACCTGGGCTGACCAAGGAGCTTCAGGGATTTGCCTGTCTCCTAGCACTGAGGTTACAAATACATGCTGCCACACCTGACTTTTTATGTTTGGGATCAAAGCTTACGTTCTCATGCTAGCCTGGCAGGCACTTAACTGACTGCCATTTCGCATCCTTACTTAATGCACACTTTTCTTACAATACACTATTAGAATACTTAACATTATGATTCCTTGATACAGTCTACAGTTTCTAGCACATATTTGGAAGAATCTGTTTCTCATGATTTTCAAAGTTGATTTGTTTGGATCCAGATTTGCACATTAGATTCATAGGTTAACATTTCATTTTTATGCTTCTTGAATCTCTTTTTTAAAGACAATAGCTCCCACCCATCGCCTTTCAGTTTTTCTCAATGCTAAGGAATAATTACAAAACCACTGATCACATAGGAAGCCCCATTTTTTGTGTATGTTTGTTAGGATACCATTAGGAATCTTCTATACCCGGTGCTGACACAGAGTAGCCTGTGAGCTAAATTCAACCTACCACCTGTTTTTGTAAATAAAATTTTATTGAGATACGGTAGGTTTTCAGATTTGTACTACAATAACAATCAGATTGTAATGACAGGTTATATGGTCTGAAGAGCCTAAAATATTTCTGACAGTTTGCCACATTCAATTCTGTCCTTTGTTCTGCAGTGTGTCACATTAACGATAAAGTAGCAAATAGATTAAAATTTAGCTTTTTATACAGAATAATTCATGGGTAGGTGGCCAATATACTTAATATTGGATATTTCAGAAGGCAGGTAATGCCTAGTCAGACTGTTCTTGCTGGGATTGGTTAATGGGATCAAATAGTGGTCATCATAAATTTTTCTATGAGCTCTTCATAAAGTTTATTAACCTTGGCAACTACAAATGTTTTGGGCGGGGTGGTTCTTTGTTCAGAAGCACTGTTCTGTGCGTCACAGGTTTAATAATATCTCTAGCCTCTATCTACTAGATGCAAGTAGCACCACTTCCTCCTAGTTGTGATAACTGAAAAATTCCTATTGCCATTACTAGATATTATTCAGAGGGAAAAGGAGATCAATTTACCCCACTAGAGAGCCACTGTAGGAGTGGTGGCTTTCTAATTATGTCCATGTTTATGAGTTAAATTTTTCTGTAAAGTTACCTTCATTAACTGGCAATTACTTGATTATATTGTATAGGAACAACAGGCTAAATGCTTTAATTTCAGATTTTCAGAGTAGGGGGTTGGGAACTTGAGCATCAGTTATTTTTGTTTCTGCTTTGACTTTTTTGTACATAGATTTTAGTGTTCATGATGTCCCTGTATTTTATATTATTATTTTTTTTAAATTCCAAATTTTTTAATTATATATTTGCGCATGTGTCAGTGTGGTGTGTAGATACATACATGTCACAACATGTGTGTGGAGGTCAGAGCACAATTTATAGGCAATAGTTCTCTTTTTCCTCCATGTCCTAGGGATTGAATTTTGGTTTTAGGCTTGGTGGCAAGCATCTTTGCCTGCTCAACAATCTCTGTCCTGTTACTTGTGGTCTATTTGGTAGTTTTAATCTATGGCATTCATCATTACTATTATTACTATTGAATTGGGGTTTTACTCTATTGCCCAGGTCTTGAACGTATGTGTTAATGAATTCCTTCCACCTCAGTCTCCCAAATGGCTTTCACTACAGGACTGCTGCCCCACCTAGCTTGTTGTTTTTCATGGGTATATTTGTCTTACTTTGGTTAATCAAAGCTTCTCTATGTTTTCTTCCAAGTCTTTTTGATACTTATGATTTAAAAAATAACATTTGACAAATGTTTTCTTTTAGTATATAATCTGAGATTTTACTTATTCATTTTCTTATTGATTTTTGGAAGTATTGAGGATTGACTCAAGACTTTGCACTTGATAAGCTCATTATACCACTGAGCGATGCTCCATGCCCTTGATTTTTCAAATCAGTTAACATAGTAGATAGCCAGTGTTAGTAATTAAGTATTGAGGAAATATTTAATTAATTAGTACTTGGTTCGAATTAAGAGAGATACCCGTTCCTAGAGTGATACCATTTCTTAACAAAGGGAATAGGAATTTGTGGAGAAAAGGCTGATTCAAAGCAGGAAATATATAAGGTAAGCCTGGAACATTTTGTTATATCAGAAAGCAAGGGCGTTATTAAAATTTTCTGAAGATACAGGTGACTCAGGAAACAAGTTGAAAAGTCTCCTATGCAAAATATGGGGCACTATGAGCATCAGAAGAATAGCTGCTACAGATGGAAAATCAGATATACAAGTTCCTAAGTTATAATAAACACATAAATGTCAAACAATACCACTACATTAATCACTTTATGAGGGAAACTAGGGAACTAACTCATTTGAAAACATAAAAAAGAAAAAATAAATAAATCAAGTATTTGTCTTGACTTTTCTGGGATAAGTACTTTTTGATGCCAGGTAATTGAAATGTGAAATTGCTCTACTTAGAAGTTTTCAAGTTTTCAGTACATGATGAGGAAAAAAAAAAACGACCAATTTGTAATCCCTAGTGAAATGGGTCTAAGTTGGTTCTCACCCTGTTGGTTGTGACCCCTTTGGGAGTTACATATCAAATATCCTACATATTAAATATTTACATTGTGATTCATAATAGTAGCAAAATTATATTTCTGAAGTAGCAACAGAATAATTTTATGGTTGGGTGTAACAAGCTTTCTTGTCAAACTATATTTGGACCACTAACTAACAAGTAATGACCTGAGGACTTATTATTAATTATGAAAGCTTGGCCTTAGCTTAGGCTTTTTCCTAAGTAGTTCATATAACTTAAATTAACCCATATTTTTAAATTTGTGTTGTGACATGTTGTTCATTACCTTCATCTCTGTATAGTGACTCCCTTGCACCTAGATTCATCCCTCTCATTTCCTCTCTCTCTGCCAGAAATCCTGCCTATCCTCTCCTACCTAGCTATTGGCCATTCAGCTCTTTATTACACCAATCACAGCAGTATATCTTCACACAGTATACAAATATCCGACAAAAGTTGGGGGTCATCACAACATGAGGAACTGTATTAAAGGGTCATAGTAGAAGGAAGGTTGAGAACCACTGATCTAAGTAGCGATCACCAGTGGACACTCATATTACTGAAACAGAGAAGCAGACATGTGCCTTCTAATAGAAATAATCAGTAACACATCTAAAATCTTGCAAGCAGTTTGAACCTGGCTTTGATCAAGTCTTTTGATCTAACTGAATCTGTAGATATTACAGAGACAGGAGAAGGTGTCAGATAACCCTGTTGAGATACAGACTGTCAAGGACCGGATAGATGATCAGAGCACTGGCTGCTCTTCCAGAGGACCAAGGTTCCATTCCCAGCACCCACAGCTCACACCTAACTATAGCACCAGTCCTGGGAATGCAGTGCTCATTCTGACCTCCAGGCTAGTAGCTTCTAGGGTTCACAGCTGGGTAAGAGTATTCAATACTCTTCTTCCCCTGTAGCACAAATAGAACCTTCTGGCACTATTAAAACTAGTCTGTATGGATGAAACTTCCATTGGTTTCCCAACTTGATTTTCTTTTCATGTCGTACGTCGCAAATATGTGGTGTCCTTTGTAATAAGGTCTTACCATCTTACGGTACACAGGTTATATGTATGTATGTGTATACACATAAAATAAAAATAAAGATTTTAAAAATAAAAGAAAAAAACATGACTACATTTTAAAAAGTGGTCTTTTAGAGTGATTGTTTTTGACTGGGTAAGATTTGGCTGTTGAAGGTATACTTGTCAATGTTGAGAGATGTTTTGGGTTGGTATAACTCAGAGATATGAGGAGGGAAAAGGATGGCAGTGCTAATACTTAGTGAGTAAGTCTTAACATTGTATAGTGCATTGAACAGCCCTCCTAAAGAATTGTTTGACATCAAATACCAATAGTACTGAGATTGGAAAACACTTTTGAAGACTCTTACTGAAATAGACCTAGGAAAAATGATAATTGAAACCCAACTATGAGTGTATGGGAATTAGTTTTATTAATTTTTACTCAATTTTAAATCTGCTTAAATATTTTTACAAGTAGAGTTAAAAGAGCCCAGATAGATGGCCTAGTAGCTAACAATCCATGCTGCTCTTGAAGAGAACCTGAGTTCACTTTCTAGCATTCATGTCAGGCAGCTCACAGCTACCTGTAACTCCTGCTCCAGAGTATCTAATATCCTCTTCTAGTCTCCATGGGTACCTATATGTGACATGCACACACGTGTGTATATGTGTGTGTGGACACATATAAATAAATCTTTTCAATGGGAGTCACTTTGCATATGTGGTTTTATCAAATCCACCTCCGCATTCCGTTCCAGTTATCTTCTATCTCCTCACCATGTTTCCCTCTCAACTTCCTCCAACAAGGCCATAACCACTCCAACAAAGCTACACCTCCTAATAGTATCACTCCCTATGAGTGTCCCTTAACAGTTATACACTATTACAAATGACAGCACATACCTGAGTCACGGAATATAAAGAAATCAAGCTGCTACCAACCTATAAGTTTAAGTTTCATCCATACAGGCTAGCTTTTGGGGTTTTGGAGACAGGGTTTCTCTGTAGATTTGGAGCCTCTCCTGTAACTAGCTCTTGTAGACCAGGCTGGGCTCAAACTCAGAGATCCGCCTGCCTCTGCCTCCCGAGTGCTGGGATTAAAGGCGTGCAACACCACCACCTAGCCAGCCTAGCTTTAATAATGCCAGAAGGTTCTACTTTTGCTACTGGGGAAGAAACTATTGAACACTCTTACCTAGTTTTGAATCCTAAAAGTTACAATAACCAGCCTGGCAAGATTTGTCCACTGGTACAATAGTGACATTATCTTACTTAGGGTTTCTATTGGTGTGATCAAACACCAGAACCAAAAACCACATGGGGAGGAAGGAGTTTATTTCAGCTTACATTTCCAGATAAGAGTCTATCAGTGAGGTTAGGAAATAAAAGCAGGAACCTAAAGGCAAGAACTGAAGCAGAAGCCATGGAAGAATGCTGCTTACCTGCTTGCTATCATTGCTTGCTCAGCCTGCTTTCTTTCTTTTTTTTTTTTCTTTTTTTTAGTTTTTCGAGCCAGGGTTTCTCTGTAGCTTTGGAGCCTGTCCTGGAACTAGCTCTTGTAGACTAGGCTGGCCTCGAACTCACAGAGATCCGCCTGCCTCTGCTGGGATTAAAGGCGTGGGCCACCACCGCTCCTGCTTTCTTATATAGCTCAGGATCACCTAATCAGGAGTCCCATTTGCCCAGGGGAGGTATACCCCTTCCCCACCACCACCCCTCCTCCCCAGCCTAGGCTCACCCACATAAATCAATAATCAAGAAATGCCCTACAGACTTGCCTATAGACAATGGATGGAGGTATTTTCCCAACTGAGGTTCCTCTTCCCTGTTAACTCTATCTTGTGTCAATTTGGAAAACAACAACAACAAAAAAAAACCCAACAAAAACAGAAACAACAAGAACGAAAAATGTCAAGAACTAGCCAGCACATATATGAATGTTACAGGAGTAACCAACCACTTTCTGATTTTACTTTAAGCTTGTTTTATAAGACAGACCTCAAGACTGGAACTGTCCATTGACTGGGCTGTGACTCCCTGATTAGCTAGGTCATAGGCCCTAGGAAAGAATCTGATAAATGGAAACAGTATTAGATAAGTTTTTATCTTAATGCCCATAGAGTAGTATATCCTTCATCAGAGAAGATTCTTTTCACAGTAGATGGTAATTAGTACAGAAATCCAAAACTAGTCAAAGTGCAGAGAATAAGAGGCTATGGAGTGCTCGCCTCTAAATGGGCATCTATGCTCAGGGATCATTGCAGAAGAGGGGAAGGAGTAGAAGAGCCTGTGGTTGTTTGCATGTGATTGGTACCTGTAAAGAACCTTGAGTTCTATCCCACTTTTCTTGAAATCCCCCCCGCCCCCGCCCCATGACTGCTCACTAGTTTCCTACCTTCTATGGCTCCTTCAGTTTAAACACACATTCTAAAGAGTCAGCTAGCATCCACATGAGAGAAAACATACGGTATTTATCTTTCTGGGTTTGGGTTACCCCACTTAGAGTTCTGGTTTCCAGCTATGCCCATTGCTTGAGAATTTTATAATATGCCATTGTGTATATGTGTCCATTTTCAGTATTCATTTATCAGTTGGTGGGCATCACAGTTTTAATTTGCATTTCCCAGATAGCTAAGGATGTTGAATATTTGAGAACATACTTCTCAGCCATTTTGCATTTCTTCTTCTAAGAATTTCGTTTAGTTCCATGCCCCAGTTTTTAGTTTGATGCTTAGTTCTATCTATAGTGTAGATACTAACTCTTTGTCAGAGCTTTAACCACTTTCTTTAAAAAGTGAAAGGAATTTATATGTATTAAAATATGTTTTATTATTCCTAGTAGTTCTTGTGGTAATGTAAAACATATAGTAGGTATCTGATTTTCCCCGCTCCTTTCTTTGCAGATTATTGCTATTGCAGCTCTCATCCATCACAGTTTTGCTTTAGATAAAGCACCCCCAAAGCCTCCCTTTCAGACGCATTTCTGTGGTATGTATTTTTAAGAGTTTGATTTTTCTTTTTTGATTTTATTTTTCTTTGTCTGTTGGATAAGTAACTTTGTATTTTGAAACTTGCTTTTGAGAGTAGTTAGGGCATTTTTTAGAGGGGGGTTCTGAGACAGGGTTTCTCTGTAGCTTTGGAGCCTGTCCTGGAACTAGCTCTTGTAGACCAGGCTGGCCTCGAACTCACAGAGATCCACCTGCCTCTGCCTCCCGAGTGCTGGATTAAAGGTGTGCGTCACCACTGCCTGGCCTAATTAGGACATTTTAGTAAAGATGTTTGCTTTCAGCTGTGGAAATTTGAGTTTTATTGAATAAAATCTGTGATGAGGCAAAATGTTAAGGAATAAATGAATCTTTACCTATTTGTGAGATATTATAGTATGCCAAACTGGAATTTAGTTGGGTTATGCATAAAATTCAGTAGGTGCAATAGTTTCATAGAATGGGGTATGTGTGTGTTTTGTGAGTTGGTCTTCAAGGAGTCTGACATTCCATGTTCAGAGCTTGGTTGATTAAGTAAGCATTTTGTTTAAAAAGAAAGTAAGAATTAAGATTCAGTGTTTTATATTTTTTGGATTCTTTTCTAGTCCATAACCAGAGATTCTTTTCAACAACCTCTTGTGTCTGGCTTTTTGAGTACTAGGAATACTGATGAGAGTCTAGGAAATACTTGGAAGAGAATAGTTGTTGGTTCATGTTAGCATGCACTTATTTATCTCTGTGTATTTTACTGTGTGAGTGCCTGCTTTGTATGGAAGAAGCCTTTTGTGTAGTAGCAGAAGCCTTGGTCCACAGTACCTCTCAGTTTTAAGAAAGTTGAGCTAAGTTTTTCTTTGAAGCTTTTATGGTAATTGGATTTCCTTTGGGAAAGATTGTTCTAACCCTCCATTCTAACTTGGATGGAAAACAAACGTTTGATCAAAGCATTTTGTACAGTTATACAGACATAAGGGTCCCTTCTTGGTTGTTGTTTTGAGGTCCAACAATATGACTAACTGGAGATCTTGACTTTCTTAACTCTTTAGGGCTCATGTGAAATTTATATTAAAGCAATTTCCGTTTAGAAGCATGTACTATCTGATATTGGTCTAAAATGAGTGACAAAATCTTGTGTTTTTCTTCCTATAGTTGTCTCTAAGCCAAAAGACTGTATTTTCCCATGTGCTTTCAAGGAAGTCATTAAGAAAAAGGTAAATTACTCATTTCTTTTAAGTGTAGAATATCTGTTTGGAAAGAGAATAGGAAAATAGCATCTATTCTATTTTTTACTTTATTAGATCTCTTCTTGGTGTATTGAACTATGGTACTAACTTGATAAAATACATTATGAATATAAGACTAAGCATGTTTAATAATGCTTAAATTAGTTTCGGATGATGATGGAATTATGATATGGATACATTCAAACCTACCATCAGTTAGCATATATGGAGGCTTTTCTAAAGTGATCACATATTTTGGAACCATGTTGGATAGAGCCCCTCTCCAAATTGAGGGAAACCATGTAGTGTTGGGAATACTGTGGGTATTAAAAGACCATGTACTGACAGGTTTTATATTTGCTGAGCCAAGCCCATCAGTGATTTCTGAACTCAAGTATGTTGTGTGAAGTTGGTATCATAAACCTTTAATAAAATGGCAGTGGAAGCATTATAATGAACTGAGTTCTTTATAAAAATAAATATATTTACTCTAAAGGATGTAGTTTTTGAATAGTACATTATTTGTTTTGTGAAATGATAGTGTTGAAAAGGTAGGTTTATTTTGTTTGTTAATATTTTCATGTGACAAAATTAGATGGTGCAATTTGTAAGGGTCCACTCTAAAGCTGTTTCAGTTGGCTTCTTAGAGGTAGGGGTTCCTATTGTATTACTGTCATTTGTGATCTGTCCTGAATTATCTATTCAAATAAAATGATGTAGGAAAATTCCCGTAAAGTCAAAGTGACATTTTTAAAAACTGAGCTATAGAAAACATAATAGTAATCAACCTTTGTTTTAAAAGCGTTTTAATATGAGCAGTTTTGAATACCCGATAGATATTCACTATCCAAGTTGAGGTTTTTTTGTGTGAGGGTTGATATTTCTATTTAAGACATTGCAATTCCTGGGCTGTAGAGATTGCTCAGTCATTTAAGGCTAGCCTCACAACCAAAAACGTAATATATTGCAATTCTTCAGTACATGCTTGTTTTAGTTTCTTATTTATTGTTTCTCACCCTGCTATTTGAGATTAGTTTATAGAATCCTTGGGATTTCTTTGATAAATACATAAACAACAAAGTCTTCCAGGGAAAAAAAGCAATGTTTTGGAAAGACACTCTGATTTATACGCTTTAAATGTGTCCAGTGTACAAACATGTCTCTGTGGAAGGACAGTTCTGCTCTTGATGTTGCTTAGCACTTAAATTTTTGCATGATTTGCATGCATATTACTAGAATGAGGTCCTCAGAGATTTTGTGCAGTTATTATTATGCAAAACCTGGATCAGAAATTTTATTGCTATATCTTATTTAGAAGTGAACGATTACATTTAACACTAAGAAATCTTACCCTGGTTGGGCAAGAAAATAAGGCTTGTGGTATTTTAAAGTCTTGATTGGTATCTTAACAGAATATGAAGGTTGAGGTTGCTGCAACAGAAAGAACTTTGCTAGGATTTTTCCTTGCAAAAGTTCACAAAATTGATCCTGATATTCTTGTGGTGAGTAGATATTTGATCATGTCATGGGGAAGTGTTTTCATTCCTTCATTCTTTTCTGTGCAACTTTCTTGGTGATTTGCTTTTTATTGATTATTTACTTTTAATATCAAAGGATGTTTTAGAATTAAATGACCCCTTGGATTGGTGAGATTTGCTCATCTATCTAAGGAGGAATAATCCTAACCCATGCTAGATAGTTTTTCCTGGTGTAAGAGCAGTTCTTGAATTAGAAGTCAGCTCAGGATATTTAGTTACCTCCATTAACAAAGTAGCACTTCAGTAAACGAATATGTATAAATTGCTAGATTCGTGATTTTTTTTTTTTTTTTTGAGACAGGGTTTTACTGTGTAACAGTCCTAACTGTCCTGGAACTAGCTCTGGTAGACCAGGCTGGGAACTCATAGAGACCTGCCTCTGCCTCCCAAGTGCTGGGATTAAAGGTGTGCGCCACCACCGCCTGGCTTAAATTGCTAGATTCTTGTAGCACACTGATAAGTGAATATGTGTAAATTGCCAATATCTTCATGACTCTAATTGATTTTCTTGGTTTGGGATAAATTACAAATACAAAAGTAAATATTTTAAGAGCTCAGTGGATCTTTATGATTCCTTTGAGAGCTCAGGGGTAGAGATTTGTTTTTCATCTTGGCAATTTGCTGTATTCCCATTGGACTGTAAGGTAGTAATTTATTGTTGATTCGTACCTTTTCCTTGTAGTAAAGCCCATTTTCCTTTTGTGTATTCTCTGACCTTCCTTAGTTTAAGAGGCTTCTTGATCCTTTCTTTTCTTTTGTCTGAGTTACTGGATCAATCTGATTTTTTTTTTAATCTGATTTTATATTTTTTTAAAGCAGTGGGTAGGCTACCAATTCCTATATATTTTAAATGTGATATTATTAATTTGGTTACATCAACAACTTGTGATGTAAGATTAGAGATAAGTAGATATTTGAGAAAAAATATGGAGAGGCTGGGGTTATTGCTCAGTGGTAGAGTGCTTCCTGTGTGGAAAGCCCAGATCCAAGGTTCTATAATCCATTCTGGAGCGAAAAAAAGATTGTTTACTGTGTCTTCAACCTCATTTTTCCTGTTGGACGCCTTAGCTGGTAGTGGTGTAGCTTATATCTGTATATGGAATGTTGCCAAAGTCTGTATAACCTTATATTATTTCAGGACCTTTCTTTAAAGTGCCAGAAAGATTTTATATACAGTGCTGTGACTTAGCAGTAGACCCATACCACCCTTTAAAAACAGTCTTTTGAATGACAAGTAGATGTTATGAGCCTGGGATACCCAGCCTAAGGTATTAGAGAGAAGTACATGACAGATCCAGATGCAAGATGAGACCCTAGCCATAATAATTTGGAAATAAGTTTTTGTCCTGTCCCTCTGTTCCTTTATTAATAAATAAACTGCCATAAATATGTAGATATATGTATACATATCTATATTATATATTATGGCAGTACATAAGATATATATATATCTTATGTATATATATACATAAAACATATATATGTGTTTTATATATCTATATATTATGGCAGTACATAAATATGTACAGTATATGTACATTCATGTAGTGGTAAGCTTTTTATAACTTAAAATTAGTCATTTTAACCACCTTTAAATGTAGATTCATTGGTACTATATGCATTCATAATGTGCATTTGTCACCACCTCCAATATTGCTCTGTTGCTATCTCTGTTGCTCTTTATCTTTTAAAATTAAAACTCTAGACCAGTGGTTCTCAGCCTGTGGTTTGCGACCCCCTGGAGGGGTTGAATGACCCTTTCACAGGGATTGCTTAAGACAGTTGGAAAGCACAAATATTTACATTACAATATATCACAGTAGCAAAATTACAGTTATGAAGTAGCATGGAGTCACCACAATAAGGAACTGTATTAAAGTGTCCCAGCATTAGGACAGTTGACAACCACTACTTTAGAGCATTATTTCCCCATTTCTCCAGACCCTCACAACTACTAGTTCGTTCAATCTCTAATAAAATGTTCTTTATTCTAAGTGGTAGTATATATCTTTAATTAAAATAATCTATGGATTGATCTGAATTATTTGAAACATCCTGATTTTTTAGTAAACCTAGCTATGTTAAAAATATTATTCAAATGATATAAATTGGAAATTATAGAAAACTCAGGTTGTGTTAAATAACTTTTATTTTTTCTTTTTTGAAGATTTATTTATTTACTTTATGTATATGAGTGTTCTTGACTTTATGTCAGAAGAGGGTTTAGATCCCAGTAGAGATGGTTGTGAGCCACCAGTGGCTGCTGGGAATTGAACTCAGGACCTGTGGAAGGGCTGCCAGAGCTCTTAAATGCTAAACCATGTCTCTGGTCCCATAAACCTTTTTTTTTTTTTTAAGACAGGATTTCTCCGTAGCTTTGGAACCTGTCCCGGAACTAGCTCTTGTTGACCATGCTGGCCTCGAACTCACAGAGATCCACCTGCCTCTGCTTCCCGAGTGCTGGGATTAAAGGCCTGCGCCACCACCACCTGCCATAGTCCCATAACTTATCTACTGTTTAATTTTGTTTTCTAGTATTTACTAGTATTTATATTTTGTTGTGCACTGATTAAAGGTCCAACACAGTTGTGTTCATGCTCAGTTTTAAATGAAATTAGTTTGAGTTCCTTAGAAGTCCTATGTAAACGTATATAACACAGTTTTTTTGTTGTTTTTAAATTCTTATTGATCATGTAAAAGGTATGGGACATTAAAATTTGCATTTGCCTCCAACATTGTAAGACTTGAGTAGTAAATTAAAAGACACCATATGAACCTTGTATCAGTTAGTTTATTTCAGCAATCTGCTTAGCAGCCTAGTTAATGTCAAGACTAATGAATACTGCTGATACTGAAGGAGAAAGGACCCCAATTGGAGGTAAGCTCTTGAGTTAAGAGACCAGAGAAAGAAAGGCTAAAGAAATTCTGCATTTGAAGACAAATCATCTAATTTGTATTTGTTATGTGATTGGCTGTCTTTTTCTGACTAGGGTCATAATATTTGTGGTTTTGAAATGGAAGTGCTTCTGCAAAGAATTAATGTGTGCAAAGTTCCTTACTGGTCCAAGATAGGTCGACTGAGGCGATCCAACATGCCAAAACTTGGGGTAATTTCAAAATTTCACTTTATTTGGTTTTTAAATATGAGGTAGCTACTGGGGAATGCACTGTCTTTTGAACAGGAATTGATTTAATACCAGAACTGAATAAATAAAACATTGCTTGGCACTGCATGTCATGGTTCTCAACCTCCTACAATGTCAGTGTGAAGAAGGAAGTTAGTATTTACCCCGTCTTTCTTGTAAATTTTTACAGCATAACTACATACTGCTGGTTGATGACGGAAAGTTTATATTCCTCTTTCCCTATTTCCTCCCTTTTCACTTATTCTTGTTTGTTTGCTTTTTGAGAGTTTCCTGTAGCTCAGGCTGGCCTTTTAATATTTTTTTTTTCTTTTTGAGACAAGGTCTTGCTATGCTTGCATGTATGGGCTTTGGTACTTTCTTGAATGAAGCATTTTCTTACTAAGTGTGATAGTGCTTATGCTTGAAATCTTATTTTACCTAAAGGTTACAACTAAAGTGAACATGTTGCTTCAGCAGAGAATTTAGGAATCGGTACCTTTTATAATGCCAAGGGTTTCTAGAGAACTCTATTGTTAGGAATCAAGAGTTGGGGCTACAGCTCTTTTTACCTCTGCTCATATCTTTAAGGTAATAAGGTCATTTTTAGCATTTATTCAAATACTTGTTTTGCTGCTGCTTCCCTGCCCCCTTTGAAATTTTTGTTTGTTTGGGTATTTGTTATTTTGAGATGGGAGGGGAGTCGGTGGCTGCAGCTGACTTTGAACTCATGGCAGTCCCCAAGCATTGGCTTCCAAGTGTTGGCATTGAAGGCATAAACCATCATGTGAAGCTCAAGTTTTTCTTTATATGGCATCTTCTTGGTAAGGTCTTCCCTGATCACTCTAAGATACAGTCCCTCCAAATTCTCTGTCCCTCACCCTTCTTTGATATCTCCTTTGCCATGTACTTAATTGCCTTCTAAAACCATTTGACTTCTTGATTACATTGTATAATTGTTAATTATATAACTAGGAATTGTTTTATTCACAGTGATATACTAAGTACCTAGAGCATCATCAGATAGATATACAGTAGGTCTTCAAAAGCACCTGACTTATGAGTGGAGGGAGAATTTTAATATTGTTATTTTGGGGACACTTCCAAAATAGGTTAGAACAGATTGTTCTCAGTATTTGCCTCTTCATGAGATTTGTTTTGATTTTTTTTTTTTTTTTTTGCCTTGTAGAGCCGGAGTGGATTTGGTGAAAGAAACGCTACCTGTGGCCGAATGATATGTGATGTGGAAATTTCAGCAAAAGAATTGATTCATTGTAAAAGCTACCATTTATCTGAACTTGTCCAACAGATTCTGAAAACTGAAAGGATTGTAATTCCAACAGAAAATATACGAAACATGTATAGGTATGACCCTGTATTACTTAGAATTAATCTTTCTTGAATTGAGCAACAGTAAGGTGCTACTACTGTCTTAAGACTGGAGGTACACCAGCCAGTCGCCATGGAGCAGAAAATTAATCTCTTTATACCAATTCCATCATATCCATTATTTTCATACTTTAAATTAGTTTATCTCTTGAATTATTCTAATGGAATCAGTTGACCTGTATTGTAGAATATTATTTTAAGATATGTTACATTCATTTATGCTGTGAAATATTTGTTTAATGACGCAAAAATGTGTTGCCTTTTTTATGTTGCATTTGTTTAACTCTGTAAAACTGTGTTACTTTTCCTGCCTAAAACACCTGATTGGTGTAATAAAGAGCTGAATATCTAGGCAGGAGAGAGAAATAGGTGCTACTGGCTGACAGAGAGAATAAATAGAGGGAGAAATCTAGGGAAGAATGTGAGGAGGGAGGAGTAAGAAAAGGAGAGGAAGATGCCAGTCATGAAGTAAGAAGTAAAGAAAGATACAAATAAAGAAAGGTAAAAAACCCGTAGGCAAAGCATAGTTTCTGCTTCTTATTGAGCCCTTTTCTAAGCCTATTTCTCCTGAGTTCTTCATCTACTTCTGACTATTTTTCCTCTCTAGGCTGGCTGATGTGTAGCTTAGATACTGGTGTTACTGCCTCCCACCTGTATATTTTTGTTTTAAACATCCTACCAAATTCTAGATTCATATCTAGTATGAACCTTCAGCTTGTTAAAAACTGAACTGTTTTTTCTCTTCGTAGATTCTGTTTTTAGTCTTTCATAACTGTATCAGTGACAGTTATGAATGTTACAACTTTCTGAAAGTCTTCAAAGTCATCTTCTACCTCACACCTCTTAGACATCCTTGATTCCTCTGTCTTACATCCCACAATAGATTCATCAATGGATTTTTTCAGCCGTGTTTTTTAAATAAAGCTCCTAGTACTTCTTTAACTTTCACTGAACCTACCCTACCCTAAGCTACCATACTCTTTTTTTTCCCCTGAATCACTGAATGTCTTAGTCCATTTTCTGTTGATAATACCGCATTTTGGATGATATGAAAAGGAAGGGTTTGTTTTGATATATGATTCTGAAGGTCCAAGATTGATGGATCTCCTCTGATAGAGTTGCGTTATTGTTTAGTATCATTTGATGAAAAGTACATACATGTCTATAACCTTTAATCTCTCTTATAAAGTTACCAGTGTTCAGTCATGGAGACTCAATAGCTTCATCTTTAGTATATGTGTGTTCATCCTCATAGCACTTCATGGGTAGCTGATGGTACTAATGACATCAAGGTCTGAGGGTCTATCCTTGTATGTCCCATAGTACTTCATCATGGGGATTAAACGCCACTCCCCAGTTTCAAATGAACCAAATAATATCAAATCATAGTAGTGGGTTTATGTACCAATTTTGTTGCCCTCTAAAGTTTTCTTCATAATTAATCCAGAAACAAAGTAATCCTGCTCAAATTAAGTCTAATCAAAGTTTCTTAGTGATACTACTTTTACTTAAAGTCCTTACTTTAGCTTACTAGTTCCTGTACACTGTGTCTTTGTGGTGTTGATTTTACGTTATTTTACTGCTATTTCTAACTATTAGTCCCTGATCCAGCCATATCAACTTCATTGTGTTCCTGTAACTGCTAGATTAGTGCCTCACTCAGAGTCTTTGTGCTTTTATTTGGAATGCTGTTCTCTAAAATACACATCTATTATAATGGCTTGTCCTGCCACTTCTTGGTCTTTCTTTTCAATGACTTTTTCCCTAGCTCTCTATAAAAATTCAGCTTTTGCTCCTGAAAGTTTAAATTTTCTTTGTTTCTTACCCCTTTGTTTGTCTTTAACACCTATTTACCATTGTATGAATATTATCTATTTATTTTTCTTTTTATACTGTGTTTCCCCCACCAGGACAGGAATTTGTGCCTTTGGTCATACCCAGTGCCCGATACATAGTTGCCTTGTAATATATACTTACTGATTGAATGAAAAAAGAATTTAGATAGTTTTTAGGTTATGGTTAACACTAGATAAATTTTAAGCTATAGTTAACACATAATTTCACTCTCTTTTTTTTTTTTTTGTTGAGAGAAGGATACTGGGATTGGTGGTATAAATGCATTTCTAATTATTTAGCCACTTTATTTTAAATAGTTTCCGAAGCCAAGGTTCCGTTGCTTTGAAGTTACGTACACCAAAAATTCCTTAATATTTTAAGTTCTGATTACAGTCATTGTATCTTTTAATTGCTTGATTCTGTTTCATTCTTACTTTTCTGTACAGTGAATCTTCTCATCTGTTGTACCTGTTGGAACAAGTCTGGAAAGATGCCAGATTCATTTTGCAGATCATGTATGAGCTAAATGTTCTTCCATTAGCATTGCAGATCACTAACATCGCTGGGAACATTATGGTAAATTTAACTTAGAAAGGGGGAAAAAGCATTTCCTGTTGGATTCAGTGTTTTCTTGGGATAGTTGTTATATGATAATGAACCTAAATGCATGCTTATAAAATGAGGAGCTGGGATTCTGAAAGCTGAGCTTTTGTAAAAGCAACAACTGGTTGGGAAAAAGGGAGGAATGCCAGGTGCAGTATGTAGAGATTTGAGTGAACATAAGGATCTTATCTCTAACATCTGGATGTTTTTAGTGGAGTGATACACTGACAGTATTTTAAGCTCACTTTATCTCCCTTAATGTTTAAAGAGAAAGCTAGTTTAGAAAAAGTAACCTTTGTTGCTGAGTAGTTGAAGGAGGTTCCATGATTAAATAAACTGACTCAACATTGCTTTTGTTTGTGATGGTTTTAAGCTCAATGGTTTAAAAATTCTGTTTAATAGTCCAGAACACTGATGGGTGGACGATCTGAACGAAATGAGTTCTTGTTGCTTCATGCATTTTATGAAAACAACTATATTGTGCCTGACAAGCAGATTTTCAGAAAACCTCAGCAAAAACTGGTGGGTACAAGATTGTATAGTACTTTGCCTTTTCTTTTCCCTCCTTTTTTATTGCCTAGGTAATTTTTTAAAAAGTTGCTTTGGCATCTGCTTCTAAAATTATAATTAATTTTCTGTAAATTAGGATTATTCTTGAGCTTGTTCTGTTGTATCTGTGTGATTGTTTCCCTCTCTACTTTTCTCTGTAAAGGCAAAATTGTTTGTGAATGTCTTTGAGGACTTCGTTAGACTTTTTGATGAATGACCATATATAGAAAATATTTGCTCTCACTAAGACTTACTCAGAGCTAAATATCAGTTAAACCTTTGGTTGCTTTAGCCTTTGAGGTTTGGTTTTTGTGTTGTAGTTTATAGATATGTTGAGTATCCCTAATTCAAAATGCTTGGGATTGAAGTGTTTTAGATTTATTTATTTATTTTATTTTGGAACATTTGTATATATGTGGTGAGAAACCCTAGGATGGGAATATATCTCTAAACACAAAATTAATTGTGTGTGTGTGTGTGTGTGTGTGTGTGTGTGTATGTGTGTGTTGTGTGTATGGGTGCTTGTATTACCTGAAAGTGATTTTATAATAATTAAATTTCCTGGTACATGTGATGATGTGCTAATTTCTGCTCGTAGAGTCATTAATTTTCACTTAAAAATCTTCAGATTTTGAACTTTAGATTTTCGGATTGGGGTCACACAACCTGCTACTAGTGCGATTATGACACCAATCAGGTTTCTGAAGTAGATTCTATGACTTTGGAACTAAAACTTACTCTATTTTCCATTTTATCAGTACTGATAGTAATTAAGAATGGGAATTGAGTGTTAGCGTGTGACTCAGTTTCATTTATTTTTAGGCACATTATTGAAAATCGTACAGCAAATACTAATTTAGATCTATTTAACTTCTGCAGAGGTATTGAATGTTAACTGTTAATAAATTGCTTGAAAGTGGATTTTTCATTTTGTGGGCATAGTTATTTTAAGAAATTCCTACTAATAATGGCAATCAGCCATGCATGATAGTACTTGCTAGAGTTGGGAGATTGAGACAAGAGGATTGTTTGAGCCCAGAACAACATACCTAGACCCCATATCATAAAAGTAATAATAATTAGAATAATGATAATCAGAAGAATGTTTTATCCCTTTTTCATCATAAATATAAGATTAGTTGTTTTTTGGGGGGTGAGGGGTTGAGACAGAGTTTCTCTGTATAGCACTGGCCATCCCAGTATTCACTCTGTAGACTAGGCTGACCTCAAACTCAGAGATTCACCTGCCTCTGTTCCGAATAGTAGGATTAAAGGCACATGCCACCACTGCCCAGCCAGAGTAGTGAATTTAGTAAAACTCCTTTGCAATCTCAACATTTATGTAACATGAAACATTTTAATACCTATTGATTTTAAAATAAAATTTTCTTCTTTTTGCTCATTTTTAAAAAATACATATATTTTAAACATGCTCTAATTTAGCTCAGGCTGTCCTCTAGCTTCTTATATATCTGAGGATGCCTTTGAATTTACTACCCTCCTGGCTGTACCTTCCAACCCACTGGGCTTACAGGTATGTGTCATCACACCTGGTTTTATGTGGTACTGGTAATGGAACTAGGGTTTTGTAAGTGCTAGGAGGGCACTATGTTAGCTGAGCTATATCCCTAGTCCTCAAATGAAATTTCTAGGATTCCAGAGACAGTTAAATAGAGAATTCAGAAAACTGGTTATTTACTTAAGAAACTATCATGCTTGGCATTCATTTGGATCCATAAATGTAATATAATAATAGATTTCCCCCACATAGGTAGGACCATTAAGTAAAAGTAAATATTTTTTGTAACCCAGTATTATAATTCATTAGCTAGTTGCTAGCTGGTGATGTTGTATTTCCATTTGAAATAGGGAGATGAAGATGAAGAAATTGATGGAGATACCAATAAATACAAGAAAGGACGTAAGAAAGCGGCTTATGCTGGAGGCTTGGTTTTGGACCCCAAAGTTGGTAAGACTTGGTAGCAGTTTGGTTTGCCCCTGTTGGTTCTCAATGCTGTGACCCTTTAATACAGTTCCTCATGTTGTGGTGACCCCCAACCATAAAATTATTTCATTGCTACTTTATAACTATAATTTTGCTACTGTTATGAATTGTAATGTAAATATCTGTTTTTATATTGGAGGTAAGCAAACTGGTTTATTAATGACTTAATAGTTTTATCTTTATACATGTGAAATCTAGTTTACTAGTTACTTAACATGGAATTAATATGAATTCTTTGCCATATGTCAACACAGCTTTACTTATATACCTTGAAACTTAAATTTCACTTATCTTTTATATATATTAATTTCTAGCTATTTGGAATGCTGTTAGTTTATAGGTGTTAGAAAAATATACGCAATATCTCAAATTTGGTCTTTACTCAAGTTTCAGTCTCTGCTCTAATATAGAGATTGCTGTTCGGCCTGTAGTAGAATTACCTAATTTTCCTTCTTTATGTGAGAATGTCCTCACCTTTGCCCAGTGTGCCAGGTAATTTGGAAAACAATGTTTAAAAAAGTAAAATAACCACTGAGTTAAAATTTAATAGGAAAGTGCCTTTTCTTTGTTGTGCAGAAGGGAAAGATGGTTTGTGATGTTTAGAGGTTCATCTTTCCTGTTTTTCAGACCATCTTAGTTGTTTGCAAGTGTGTATACTCAATAGTATAATTATGTATATTCACATTTAGTGTGAATTTTATCAAGTAACTCAGGAGGAGACTTTTTTTACAAACAATTTTATTAGCTGTGATACTTTTGGTGTTAGATATTGGTTTGGGTGCTGCCTATTTAATTTCTTTTACCCCAGTCTCTTTTTCTATGAAAAGGAGATGATGGTATCTACCACAGAAGAGCAGAAGGAGTAAGTGGGACTGAGATGAGGAGTAAAGTTGGCTGGTGATGGCACATGCCTTTAATCCCAGCACTTGGGAGACAGAGACGGGAGACAGAGACAGGTAGACCTCTGTGAGTTCAAGGTTAGCCTGAGCTACAAGAGCTAGTTTCAGGACGGGCTCCAAAGAGAAACCCTGTCTACTACCAATGCAAGTTTGCAGTTCTGTTTCAGTGGACATTTATATTGTCAGTTTCTTCTCAAGGTGAAGATAACTTTTTATAAATGTCCTAGAGAAATATAGTAGTTGTCTCTTCATCCTTTTACAAGAAAAAATGGTCGATCGTCCCACTACTGACATTTATATATCCATTTCTTGATTGATTTGAAACAGTTTTTGTAGAGGTAAATGTGCTGACAATTTTATTCCTTGAAGGTGAGGTTTTAAAAATATATGCAGTATAACCACTTACTGCATTTTTTTTTATGTTGGGGTGAGAACAGTGGGAAAGAATACTTAAACTTAACTGTGTTTGTTTTTTGGAATCAAACATGATAATTTCTAAAACAATTGACAAGGGAAGGTGTTTGCACATAATAATGACATGTTTTGGAACTGCCTGAGAGCAGGTTGGTTGTCACTGTCACTGGTTCTCAAGAAAGGCAGTCTTTTCACTCTTTCTTTTGTGCTGTGTATTTTACTGTAATCTAAGTCATTTTATAGATTTGTAGTTAACCCCCCCCCATTTTATCTGCTTTACAGTGCTGGATGTTATACAGTTTCTATATAGTGAGGTATTTTGATGGCACTTTTCTTTTGACTTTTATGTGATATTATGTGGCTTTTTTGTTTTAGGTTTTTATGACAAGTTCATTTTGCTCCTGGATTTCAACAGTTTATATCCTTCCATCATTCAGGAATTTAACATTTGTTTTACAACAGTACAAAGAGTTGCTTCAGAGGTACAGAAAGCTGCAGAGGTTTGTATTCAGCTGGGGCTCTTGAAGTCAATTTTAAAGGTATTCCCAAAGAGCCAAAGGGGTTACTATCATAGTTATTTCTCTTTCCTTTGAATGGTTGTATTAACAACATTCTTTCTTGGATATGTTCATGTGTCCATGTGTGTTTCTGTGCAAATGTGTTATGCGTGAATGCTCGGTGTTGACTGCCAGCCAGTGTCTTCCTCTGTCAATCTTCACCTTAAATTTTCGCGACAGGGTCTCTCCCTAAACCTGGAGCTAGTCGTTTTGACTAGACTGGCTAGCTAGGGAGGTCCTGGGATCTACCTGTGTCAGTCACACATCCCCCAACTGGTTTATTGGGTGTAGCACCATGTTGACCTTACAAAATATTCATTATTATTCATTATTTTTGTTGGTGCGTCAATGTAAATGTTCATGTGGAGGTTAGAAAATAACTTTTAGGACTTATCCCTTTTTTCACTGGTTTCTAGGGATCAAACTAGTCTGTGAGGCTTGTACATTAAAAGGTAGTGACACACGCCTTTAACACCAGCACTTGGGAGGCAGAAGCAAGTAGATCTCTGAGTTTGGGGCCAGCCTGGTCTATAGAGAATTCCAGGACAGCCAGGGCTACATAGAAAAACCCATCTTGAACCCGCTCCCCCCCCCCCCCAAAAAAAAAATCTTTTACCTTCCTACTGGCCCCGTGCATGCTCTTTCCTAGATTGTGGTGATACAAATTTGGGTCTTCATGCTTTTTCAGTAAGTGTTTTGCTGATTGAACTCTCTCTCCAGCCCTAATTAAATACTTTCATTGTCATCAAGAAGGAGGACCAACCAAAAAGAGATTTAGACTGGTTCTGTGTCTTTGTTAAAAAACAATGTTGTAGAGATATAATTCACTTACCATACAGTCTGCTTATTTATAGTGTGCAGTGTTAGTTCTTAGTGTCTTCATAGTTTGTAAACCATTGCTTCATTCAGCTCGATTAGTCCACAAAATCCATGTAGCTGTCACTTCTAACAAGTTCCTCTATCCATCCCAGCTCTAGCGTGTCATTAATTTTTTTCACTGCAGATTTTTATTAATTTGTTCTTTGCCAGTTTTGTGAATATATATAATGCATTCTGTTTGCTCTCATCCACACCCTCTCCAAATCCTTTTTCTCTATAAGCCCCTCTTCCCACATTCATGTCTTTTTGTTTTATTTTTTGACTTAATGAACTTAACCTAGGCCATGTCTGCGATCATGAGTTTGGAATGGTCTATTAGAGATTTGTCTTCTCAGCAGCAACCATGAATCTTTCTGATTGTAAAATTGCCTACTTTGGACATTCTATGTAAATGGAATCATAAAGGGTGTGATTTTTTCATGTGTTTGGCTTGTTTCACTTAGCATACTGTTTCTGAGATTCATTTGTCCGTATTTCTAGAATAATCGTGTCTCAGTGGAGCATAGGATTATTACTCATCACATTTATCCATCTCACCATCTGTCCCTCCCTTCTTTTCCCCCCTGCCTTCTCCCCATTTGTCCTCCAGGTTCTAAATTTATATATCCTTTAGTTTCAAACTGTCTGGTATTGTTTTTTTTTTTTTTTGTTCTAGTTCCATATTCCTAGAAGAGAGTATCTGATAGACTTGCTTGAGTCAGTCATCACCCCTAGTCCTATCACTTTTCTCCACAGGAATGGATTCATTCACTATGAATCTGACTGTTAAAAGTGGACCTCTCTGTGGGATTAGAGGATAATTTTACAAAGAAAGTATTGGACATACAAACCCCCCAAATTAGCAACTGCTGTTGATACTCTGGCTGTGTCCTGATATTTTCTAAGAAATGTGACAGTTATTCTTCTGCTTTCACAACTGATGCCTACCAATGTTTTGCTTATTTGAACTTTTCATTTTGGTTTCTGGACATATAATAGAGTGGAAGGATCCAAGAGGTCATCTTAAGAAACACTATACGTGTATTAATTTATGAATTCTTTATCATTTTCATGTACAGCACCTCATTTGGTTTTCAGAGCAGGTAGTTTCACCCTGTAGTGGTGGTAGGGCTTCAGATGAATTATAAATTTTCTGTCCCAAGAATCTTTTCGATTACTTTTTATATGACTCTAGTTGCTGAAATACAGTGGAATATATACCAAGGTCTCTTACATAGGTTTGCTATCATCATGTGCTATATTGGAAAACAATAGGTCCTTATTAGTATTGTAAGGGTACTTATTTTATGATATTGATCTTTATAAAATCCCATACTTTTTAAAGACTGGGTTATCAAATGGCATTGACTTGACATGCTTTAAGTCAAAAGGTTTATTTTTAATTTTGAGCCTTTCAAAGTGTAACTGTGCCTGGCTGTTCTTTGCAGCCTGTTAATAGGATTAATGGAGGCTTGAGAAAAAAGCCCTAATGCTTTCCCTGCTTTTTCCTGCTGTAAATTTTAATATAAGAAGACTACTGATTGCCTTTCTAAAATGTTGCTATTCTTCTGGTGATTGCAAAGCAATTTATAGGTAAAAGGTACTCCATAAACACTAAGGAATATGTGTAATATATATGTGTGTATATGTGAATTAATTTTAGAAATGTCATGACCTATTTAAATGTGATCCAAATCTTAAAAAGAGATTTGCTGATTTAGTACATAACTTCTTTATTTTTAACAGCAAAAGCATTTATAGTAATTGTTGTGAAACATTCTATAGCATTTTGTTTGGTTGTACAAATGTTAAAAAGCAAAGAGTTTCACTGGTTTTTTTTTTTATTCTTAGGAATTTTTCTTAACAGTTGTATTTTAAAACCAATTTTCCCAATCATGTTGCTCCACATTTGTAAAACTCCATCCTTTTACAGTAAATCTAAATTATTGATTTCCTCATACAGGAAAGATTTCTAAGGCGTGGTAATGGGATAAAGCACTTGTCAAATATTACTTTAGAATTTATTTTTTATTAATGTTTAACTTGTCTGAAGTTTCTATTGTGTGTTTTTAAGGATGAGGAACAAGAACAGATCCCTGAGTTGCCAGATCCAAACTTAGATATGGGCATTTTGCCCAGAGAGATCCGGAAACTGGTAGAGCGGAGAAAACAAGTCAAACAGCTAATGAAACAGCAAGATTTAAATTCGGACCTTGTTCTTCAGGTAAATCTTTTCACTGCAGCATGTTTGCTTGACAGTTTCACTTTTTATTACTTGGTTATTGAGGAGTGGGATTAATAGTATGGTGTGCTTGTTTTATTTTGGATAATAATCATTCAGATGCACTAGACTGCCTCAGAATAGAAGTCTTCTCTAGCTGCTAAGGCCATATCTGAGCAAGATCTTACAGAATCTTGGGAATCAGTAGTCTATGTACTTGCTTCTAAGAGGGTAGGGCAAGATGAATCTGGGGAGACAGATGGAGTATTAAGTATTCCCCTTACCCCTGGATATTGAAAGTTTCTCCCTCTTATTGTGATCTAGAAAGATATCCAATGTAATGCTTATGCATCTACAGATACTGTTGTTTATCTTTTGTCATTTTGTTGGTCTGCAGTATGACATCCGACAGAAGGCTTTGAAGCTCACGGCAAACAGTATGTATGGTTGTCTGGGATTTTCCTACAGCAGATTTTATGCCAAACCACTGGCTGCCTTGGTGACATGCAAAGGAAGGGAGGTAAATGGCAAAATAAAATTCACATCAATAAATATGTAAATATATGCTGCAATATGGGAGAACTAAGTTTATTACCTGGTTTTTTACAGCTTGAAATATTTCTTGTTTAGAACAAGTTTGAGACAAATAGGCATTTGATTAAGAATTTGTCAGTTCTGCACGTGTGTATGCAATTATTGAATGTTTATATGCCAGGCTTTCCTCTAGGCAATAAAGATTGAGTGTGAGACATTATGTAAAGCTTGTATTTGACCCAGACTTGTGGGGGGAATGGGACGAAAGTAGAGTACCTAAGTTGAAGAGAGGATAATTTGGGAAAACAACTGAATAAGTATAGAACTATTTAGAATGCGTATAATAGAAGTAACATTCTTCTGATAATTCAGATGGTGGCAACCTTGAGAATGTCTGGAGGCTAGCTTAGATTTAGATTGTCATGCTAACATAGGAGCTAATTTTTATTGTTTTAATGGATAGTTTACTATGTAATATGAGAGCAATTTAGAATTCAGGAGAATAGCAGTAGATCCTTATATTTTTTTACTAAGAGGGAGAAAACAAAGAACGGGATCAAAAACTCTGTCTTCTGTGTGTTGTCTTTGAGTAATAAATCTCTAGGCATTTTCAATAAGTTATTGGGCATATGAATCCAGAATTCTAGGTCTGTGTCACAGCTGGAGTTACATACTGACTTGAGGATGACAGATGATAGACCAATTACCATTAAATACTTTCCACTTTATTAACATTTTAAGTTAATCTGCTTTAATGCTTTGTGTAGAGGTTTTTAATTTTGTAATCTGTAAAAACATGGTTATATTAAACATTGAATTCAAGTACATTAAGATACTGATTTCTTGCATTGAATTTAAGGTTTCTTAGTTGAAACATAGTTCACAGTGCTCATATTGAGCATCTGGACTCAAACTCTAGAGTCATGATTGGCAAGCTATCATACTGGCAAATCCCAACCTGTTGTCTGTGTTTTATAACTAAGGTTTTATTGAAATGGAGCCAAGTCCATTCATTTATGTTGTAGAGTTGAGTAGTCAGGATGAAGTCTTCTGTGGTCTGAAAAGCTTAAAATGCTTGTTACTTGGTACTTTCAGGACAACTTAAGAGGGAAATGATTTTTATGTGTGCTATCCATATATAATAGCCTCTAAACACAGGTGCTGGTAAACATTTTTTATTTGGTTATTCCCGATTAGACGAGGAACTGGGTTTTTACATTTATTTAGTTGTAATTAAAATGAATTTAAACGTGAATAGGTAACATGTGGAGAGTGACTACCGTATTGACAAGTAAATATCCAGTCGTGACATGAAGCACACATCATGATATTTCAAGTCATTTTGCTCTTGTTCTTTTGTCTCAGAGATGTGGGTTAGGATACAGAGGAAAAGAACAAGGCATGTATTGAATAATGATGGTGTGTTAAGAGCTGTTTTGTGCATATTTATATCAAAAATACTTCAGAGTCCTTTAGCATATAATGGCATTCTGTTTTGTAGATGAGGCTACCTTGAATTGAATCCGCATTTTCCTGATTCTAAGTCTTACTGTATTTGTGTTCACCTTTAAAGGATAGTTTTTGCAACTGTAGTTCTGCTTTGTCTTCATCCTTATTCCTAGACAGTCATTCTTTCCAATAGCAATTATTACATAACATGGACCTTTTATTTTCTTTTTTACATAAGAAATATATAGATATTTTTAGGGGCTAGTTGAAAGAAAGATGTTTTTGGATTCTCAGGCTAAGTTTACCTCAAAATTATGTAAATTTTGTTTCTGTATATATATATCCAGTGGCTTCTGATAGAATACCATCTTATTTTTGTATTAGGAAATGCACTCACTATGCCCCAACTGGGTGATAATACATAGGTTGACTATTGAGATTGGATCAAGGTTACTCTTAAGTTTCTCACGAGAGGCAATAGTTGACAATTTACTCCCTTGGAGTGTGCCTCTTGCTGTTGAGAAATCCCTGTTGTTACATTTTCTGCATTGGCTCAGAAATCCACAAGCTTAAAAGGGCACCGTTGATAATGATAAGCCCCAAATTTGTCCAATGATCTCTCCAACTCCCCTAATCCATTGTATTTTAGGGGCAGTATTTTCTTTTAGCTAGATTTTTATTAGGGAATTTAAAACTCAAATTTTACTTTTTGTTGTCCAACATATAACAGTAACAGAACTAAGCTAAATTTTTACTTTTTGTTTTATAAAATATACCATTATATATAATAAGTAAAATATAAAACTTCCGAGCTTACTTCACTAAAAAAGAATTTCTGACAAGTTTAGAAATAAATCATGGATTCAAAGTCTTAGTTTCTGTTTTCTTTCTTTTCGTTTTCATCTGTCTTCTTTCCTATATACAATACCTTCTACAGTTGTAGTTATGTCCTTACTGTGAATTTAATGAGAAGCAATAAGTATTGAATACACCTATTCTCTGCCAATTCTTAGTTTGGAAGATCCGAAGATCTCTGTAGAAGTTATTTACTAAAATAATAATGATTGTTAAAATATTGGTAGTAGTTAGTAACACTGACAGATAAATAGTCTAGTGAAAAATCTGTTTTATTTTGCCATCATTTTCCTATATACTGTGGAGTCTTTTGTTTTTAAAGATTTTCATTCATGTTTTGAAACAGAATATGCCATAGGCTGACCTTGAACCCAAGATTTTTAAGTGCTATAATTGCAGGCATACACCTGTCAAGCATTTCTTAATTGTTAAAGAGGTAGGAGGGGTGAATTTGAGAATACTTTTGCATCTTAATAAACTGGTGTTTTGGTCATAAGGTAGAGGGACAAAGTAATGCAATAACCTGAAGATCTTGCAAGGTTTTTGCATTTAAGCTTCCTGTTTTAATTAAAATTAAAGTTCATATAGAAATGAGAAGGGATCCTGGTAACATGCCTTTGTAAAGATTATAAGGGTTTTCATTTCGATATGGAATAATGCACAGTCGGGGGAGTCATAAAATTTTGTGTTTTGGTATGGCCTTGATGTCTTCCCTCCCATATTATTTTTAAGTAGATTTTGTGTGTGCTGAGTTTTGTTGGAATCATGCAGATTTGCCTTTGGTGGCCTATTAATTTCTGTTATGTAATATGGTTGCTAGAATACTTAAGTAATTTCTAGTTGTACTTTTAAAAACAGGTTTATAATAAAAGTATGTCAAATGGACATTAATATTGTCTTTTTACATGTTTTATCTTTCATACTTCATCCCTTCTCACTTCAACTATTCCATAATTTTTAATTGCTTGATATTAGAGGAATTAGTTGCTGTTGAAAGAATTTTATGTAGGAATCTCACAGCATACTAGTTATTCAAAAATAATTGAGCATATCCAGGGAAGAAATATAGAAACTTCATTTATAGACACTTAGATGTTAATATGTAACAATACCATCTGTATTTGTTCTTAGTCTCAATGTGTGTATGAAGAGGCATAAAAAGAGAAATTGGGTAAACCTGAGTGGTAACACTGAGTGGGCACAAATGTTTAAACCATGAAGACAACTATCAAATGTCAAATATCTGCTGTAGTAATTGAAGTGATTGTTCACTAGATGGCGATAGACACCCTAAGATCATTAATCAATTAAAGATATTCTGTGAACAATAATGTAAAGGCCATTTAGTGTCTTAAATATCTTCATATTTTAGATTCTTACTACTTTTGAAAATACTAAATAAAGGCTAAAAGAGATCCAAAGGATTGTAATAGTCTAATAGATTTAGTGTTTAAAATGATGATTTTTACATTGTAAGTTTTATTGATAAGAACAATCATTTAATTTATATTAGCTAATTTTTCCATTAGGTGAATAAATCGTATCTCTGATCACGGAGACACATAACTTTCTGAGTAATAGTACCATAGGTAACTTGAAAGAAAATTGGAAATGTTATGATATGTGATTTTGCCTCTCTAAATACTTTTTTTTCTTAAATTGAGTCATTTAAAACATTTTTAAATGATTTCTAAGCAAACTCATTGTGTAATTGTTAACAACAGAGATATTTGTTCTTATAAAATAATCAATACTTACTCATTAATTTGTTTTTGCCTTCTTTAATATTTGTGTTCTTGAGGAAACAACTTTTGGTCTGGATTTCCGATTGTAATTTCAAATAGTGTGTTCAGGAGTTGACCATGCATTTTTATTTTACTCTCCTGTAGGTTGAGTCATTGCCAGCCTGTTTTCCCAACCACTTGTAGAAGATCTTGTTTTCAGTTATTCAGAACTGAAATCTGTGCAATTTAGAACATGGATCCAAATCATTGTATGAAAACATTACTATTGCAGGGTGAATAATAAAAACCCTGAGACAGATATTTGGGTTCAACCTGAAGATCAGAAAAACAAAGCAGCCAATCACTAGAGAGACTATCTAGGCTGGGCTGTCTGAATTCCCGTGATTGAAGGAGTGCTAGTGAGGAGTACTTGAGAACGGCACTGGCCAAGGCTTTTGCCTTTGTTGCTGTTTGTGATGAAAGAGGATCTTTTAATTATTAAGAGTTCTTGGCTTTTACTTGGAAATAAGTGGGTATTTCAGTTTTCAAATATTTTTCATTAAAAATACCCAAGTTTTTTTATTTTTTTTGAGACGGTGTTTTCTGAGACAGGAGTGTTTATCATTTGGAGATAGCTTCTGGGTTAAGGATGGGGCCATGTGTCCACTTCTTTCAGCCCTTGTACCCCATCTGGTGCAGACCCGTGCAGGCCCTATGCATGCTGCCACAGGCTCTGTGAGTTCAAGTGTGTTGCTTATGTTGATTTAGAGGGCCTTGTTTTCTCTGTTGTTTTTTTTTCTACCCTCACCTGACTTCCATCCCCTGTGCTTCTTACCCTGTCTCTACCTCCTGTTTCCCAGAGTTCCCTGAGACCCGAGGGGAGGAATTCAATGCGATAATCCCTCCATGGTCTCCCACTCTCTGCATAATGTCTGGCTAGGGGCCTTTGTGCTTGTTCCCATCTGCTGCAGGAAGAAGCTTCTCTGATGCTGGTTGAGGAAGGCACTGCTCTACACGTATAGAAGGATGTTGTTAGGAGGCACCTTCTCTTATGATGGCTAAGCAAGGCACTGATCTATGCGTATAGCAGTATGTTGTCAGGAATTACTTTATTGCTACCTTCTTTTAGAACAGTAGTATTTGGTTTTACCCTAGGTCCTAGGCTGTCAATGTCAGGTATAGGTTCTATCTTTTGGAGTGGGCCTTAAGTCAAATCAGATATTGGTTGGTTACTTCCACAATCTTTGTGCCATCATTGCACTAGCTTATCTTGCAGGCAGGACACCATTGTAGATCAAAGGGTTTGTGACTGGGTTGGATTTCTCTTTTGTTAGTGTCCAGAGTACCTTCCTGTACCAAAGATGCTAGCACCTGTGAGTGAAAGCTCTGTGTAGGCACTATTTCACTTCCCCATATTCTATGAGTTCAACTTCTCCACATTCAGTGAGTTTTATAGGCGTTATCTTCAGCAGTGGGGCCTTCCCATCCGCTTATAGAGAGCAACCTATAGTCTTGACAATAGCCTGGGTTGTTTGGTATTCCAATGGGACCCGTTTGGTCAAAAATTCAATTAGATGTAACTCAGTTCCATACTGGAGGCTTCATTTAATGACAAATGCTAGCCATCCGAGCTCTGTCTCCATTATTTGGTGATTTAATTTAGATCACCTTCATATATGTTTATATTTTAGAAACTTCTGCATTATATTTCTATACAATCTATCAAATGGCCCATGATTTTAGTTGGCCCTCTCTGTATTTTCTCTCTCGTCTTCCTTGTCTCTTCCCCTCTTCCATTTGATCCTCTACTTCCAGCTCCCCTCCCCATTCATCCATAACCATTTATTCTATTTTCCTTTTTTTTTAAAGGGAGATCTCTTTCTCCCTCGCCCTGCCTGGACCCTTACTCTATACCTAACCTCTAGTTCTACAGGTTGTAGCGTGGTTATTCATCATTGCATATCCTATTTGTCTTTCTGGATCTGGGTTACCTTACTCGGTGATTTTTTTTTTCCTAGTTCCATCCATTTTCCTGCAAATTTCATTTTTAATAGCCAAATAATACTCCATTGATTTTCTTTACCTATTCTTCTGTTGAAGGACATCTAGATTGTTTCCAGTTTCTGGCTGTTACGAATTGAGTAGCAATGACCATGGTTGAGTAAGTGTCTCTGTGGCAGAATGAAGCTTCCTTTGTGTATATGCCAAAGAGTTGTATAGCTGGGTCTTGAAGTAGACCAATTCCTATCTTACTGAGGAACCACCACACTGATTTTTGTAGTGGCTGTGTAAGTTTGCATTTCCATCGGCAATGAATAAGTATTCCCTTTACTTGCATATCCTCAGTAATGTGAGCTGTCACTTATGTTATTGAGTTTGGCCATTCCCAGTGGTGTAAGATGAAATCTCAAAGTACTTTTATTTCTATTTACCTGGTTATTAAGGATGTTGAATATTTCTTTAAGTGTTTTCTCAGACATTTGAGTTTCCTTTCCTTTTTTATACCCTATTTTTTAATGTGGTAATTTCTTTTCTTGCTACCTAGATTTTGGAGTTCTTTATATATTTTGGATATTAGCCCTTTATAGGATGGGTACTTGGTAAAAAATATTTTTCCATTCTGTAGACTGTTGTATTGTCAGAATGACAGTGACCTTTGTGGTACAGAAGCTTCTCAGTTTCATGAGGTTCCATTTGTTAATTGTTGATATTATTGCTTGTGTTAATAGTCTTCTGTTCTGAAAGTCTTTTCTTGTCACTGAGTTCAAGGTTATTAGGTCCAGTGTATCTGGTTTCATGTTGAGGTCTTTGATCTACTTGTACTTGAGTTTTGTGCAAGGTGATAAATATGGGTTTATGTACATTCTTCTACATTTAAACATCTAATTTGATGAGTACAATTTACTGAAGATGCTGTTATTTTTCCAGTGTGTACTTACGCCTTCTTTATAAAAAATTAGGACTCTGTAGGTGTGTGGATTTATGTCTGGGTCTTGAGTTCAATTCTGTGGATCAATGTGTCTGCTTTTGTGCCAATACCATGCAGTTTTTATTGCTGTGGCTCTGAAGCAGTTTTTGAGGTTGGAGTTGGTGATACTTCCAGCAATTCTTTAATTGCTCAGTATTGTTTTAGCTATTAAGGGTTTTTTTTTTATATGAATCTGAGAATTGCCCCTCTTAGTTATGTGAAGAATTGTATTGTAATTTTGATGTGGATTGCATTGAATCTGTAGATTACTTTTGGTAAGGTGGCTAATTTTATTATACTAATCCTACTGCTCCATAAGCTTGGGCGATCTTTCTGTCTTCTGATATGTCCTTCAGTTTCTTTTTTCAATGTCTTAAAGTTTTCATCATAGAAGTCTTTCACTTGCTTGGTTAGAGTTGCCTCAAGATATTTTATGTTATTTGTGGCTATTTTGTTTCCCTGATTTCTTTCTCAGTCAATTGTCATTTGTATATTGGAGGGCTACTGAATTTTTGAGTTAATTTTGTATATAGCTACTTTGCTGAAAGTGTTTATCAATTGTAGGGGTTGCCTGGTGGTATTTTTAGTTGCACTTATGTATATATCATCTGCAAATAATTGTACTTTGATTTCTTTTTTTCCAATTTGTAGCCCCTTGATTTTTTTTCATATTTCTGTTGTCTTGTTTCTTTAGCTAAGCTTCAAGTGCTATATTGAATAGGTGTGGAAAGAGTGGACAACCTTGTCTTGTTCCTGATTTCAGTGGAATTGCTTTGAGTTTCTCTTCATTTAATTCAATGTTTGCTATAGGCTTCCTGTTAACTGACTTTATTATGTTTAGTTATGTCCCTTGTGTCTCTGATCTCTCCAGGACTTTTATCGTTAAGGGGTACTGGGTTTTGTCAAAGGCCCCTCTCCTCACTTCTTTGAGATAGGATCTTAATATGTAGCTTAAGCAAGCCGAACTTAATCTTCAGCCTATATTCACTATCTCCTGTCTCTGCTTTCTTGCTATTGGGATTAAAAGTATGTGATACTATCGTTGTCTTAACTTTATCCAAGATATCGAATTCCCAAGTTCCCATTTCTTTTATTTTTTGTTACAAGCAGGATTATAGTAGATAATGTGACATGTATAAGATTTTATTTACCATAATAAGCTAAATTCTGTCACATGTTTAACAAGACCCACAACACAATTCCTTCTCAGTCACAGGTTCAGATGGTAATCTAGAGATTGATATGCAGTTTTGTCTTTGAAATTTGTTGTTTATTTTTCAAGGATTTTGCACTTATCATGTATTTATAAATATACTCACATAATTCTTATTATTCCATGTTTTTGTCAACACTTGTTATTATTTGGGTTTTTTTTTTTTGTTTACTTGGTTTGTTACTGTGTCTCTCTGGGTACCCCACACTGCTGTTTTTCCCAGGGCAATCTTGAAATTGTCATCCTCTTAACCTTAGCCCCTTAAGCACTACAATTATAAATTTGTGCTACCATACCTAGATAGAATTTTTTGGGGGGTTTTTCAAGGCAGGGTTTCTCTGTGTAGCCCTGGCTGTTCTGGAACTAGCCCTTGTAGACCAGGCTGGCCTCAAACTCACAGAGAGATCCGCCTGCCTCAGCCTCGCAAGTGCCTAGATTAAAGGTGTGCGCCACCACGGCCCAGCCAAATTTTTATTTTAAGCCAGTCTCATTAGTGTTAAGTGTTATCATGTGATTTTAATTTTTGTTTCCTTAATTAAGAGTTGAATCTCTTTTCATGTTTATTAATTCTTTTTATATTGAGGATTCTTTTTTTTTTTTTTTTGTTTTTCGAGACAGGGTTTCTCTGTGGTTTTGGAGACTGTCCTGGAACTAGCTCTTGTAGACCAGGCTGGTCTCGAACTCACAGAGATCTGCCTGCTTCTGCCTCCCAAGTGCTGGGATTAAAGGCGTGCGCCACCACCGCCCTCTTTTTATATTGAATTGCCTATGTGAACACAGATGTCTTATTTTGTTTCATTGTAGGTCTCTTACTGTTTCTTAGGTATTCAAAAACCGAATCACATTTGGTTATTTGTATTAAAATTAGTCTGGCTTGTTCTTGCTGCTTTTTTATGGTCTTTCACTGTGAAGAAACATCTATTTTTTTTAACACTATATATTTGATATTTTTCTTTTCACTTTCTAAGCTTATTCTGAAAATACATTTTTCTCCTCCAATGACAAATATTGTCCTAATTTTTTCTAAATATTGCAAAACTTGGCCTTTTTTATTTAGATCTTTAGTCTTGCTGGAGATTGTTTTGAGGATAACTTAGTGATCTAATTATATTTGTCTGGTTTCTTCTTTGTGGCTCTATTGAACTTATTTCTGTATGCCAGGGATTGGCAGACCTATTTGCCTATTTTTTTAAAAAATAAAATTTTATTGGGGCGCAATCATACCCATTTATCTTTAACTGTATTTATATCAAACTTTGGAGTTGAGTAATTGCCACAAAGCCTAAAATATATATTATTTACCACTGTACAGAAAAATTTTGCCACCTTCTGTGGCAAAAGATAATTTTTTTGTAATGTAAGAGTGACTCATTTCAAACATAGTCAGGCATGATTGGTGAAAATATAGGAAATTATACTGAAGGTATTAAAAAGGAAGAATCAATCTTTTGGTCATAAGAAATTACAGATGCTGTAGGCTCTTTAAATATAGCCTGAAGTGAAATTATAGCCTTAAAAATGTATGTTTTGTCACCTAGAATACAGCAGATTGGGACATTTTCTTGCTGGCCCAGACCTATGGAAGCTAAAGGTGGTAGAAGGAAGAGTTCTTATTCTGTCTTCAGAATTGTAATAGCTACTGTTAAGAGTTCTTTTGACATTCTTATTAACATTTTGACTTTTTAAAGATTTATTTGTAATTGTGTGTGTGTGTGTGTGTGTGTGTGTGTGTGTGTGTGTGTGTGTGTAGGAGGAGGAGGAGGAGGAAAGGCTCATTTGCACAGGTTCCAGTGCAGGCAATGCCAAATATCCCTGGGATTAATAGGTAGTTGTGAGTCACTTGACGTGGGTACTGGAACCAAACTGAGGTCCTCTTCAAGAGTAGTATCAACTCTTAACTGCCGAGCCAGTCCCCATTTTCATTTTATTTTAGGACAGTCTTATAATTAGCACGTGATCGTCTGAGATTTGGTATGTATGTATCCCAGGCTGCCTTATAGTGCCTCCCCAGGGTTAAGTATTAACAGATACATGGCACTGTGCCTAGTTCTTGATTTTAAAAAAGAAAAAACAAACCGGGTGGTGATGGCACAAGTCTTTAATCCCAGCACTTGGGAGGCAGAAGCAGGTAGATCTCTGTGAGTTTGAGGTCAGCCTTGTCTACAGAGTGAGTTCCAAAGCTACAGAGAAACCCTGTCTTGAAAAACAAAATCAATACAAAACAAAACAAAAACAAAACTATTAGATTAATATGAGAATTTCTTAGAGAGCTAAAATGAAGGCTTAGTGCACTTTTGCAGATTATAATTCATGTTAGAAAAATAGTATTTTTTGATGATTATAGGTTACTCTTCATGTTTGAAGTTGTTTGCATTATAAAATTCAAAGACAAAGAAATTTGTTTTTGGCATATTTTAGGGATGTTAGGTTCTATATTCTTTGTAGTTCTCTAGAACTGATAATATATATTGTCAGGACTTTTTTTTATTTTTACTCTACTAGTTAGTTCAGAATTTGTGGTAATTTATATGAAATGCAGTAAAAGTGTCCTTAGCATAAACTTGTCTAGGTTCTTATGTACAGTTAAATTTTTTAGAAATAATTGTCTGCCATCAAATAAGTGGTGTCTTAACTGCAGGTCGTTTGTATTGGTATATTGTTCTAAACCTTTGCTTTTTTACTTGCTGTATCCTTTCTAAAAATTGGTGAAAGTAATGTTGCTAAATGTCAAGTTGAGAAGAGGAGGCTCTTTGAAAACACTCCCTGAGAGGCTAGTACAGATTATGACAACTTAGATTTTTAATAATTTGTGAGAAATTTAGTGACAAAAATTAGAGTAAATCTGTCTGGTTGTAGCTCAGTGGTTGTATGTTTACCTTGCTTATTCAAGTCCCTTCCTTCAACCCCCATAACTGCAAACAAAACAAAGCCATTGCATTTTTATATAAACTTATTGCAATAAACAGTATACACTTAAACATAACTAATACATATATATTAGTCTCTGATATAACACAACATTGCGTTTATAGAAATAAATAAGTGGGCTACACTTAGGCTTCATTTAAAACAATCCCTATAATTTAAAACACTGAGTACTTCTTTCAAAGTAGCCCAACAAAGAAAAAAATGAGTCAATACAAATGTAGCATGACTTTCTTTTTTTTTGTTAGTAATAGTTAGAAATCAGCACCTCTAGTTATTCATTAATTTTAAAGATCAAGTCTAGGAGATTACAAGCTGCACACATGTGGGAAGAGAAAGACTGGTTTGAACCTTATCTGACTGAGGTCACCTGTGCAATAGAGCTGTTTTTGTGAATGTAAGAAGGCTTCATCAAGAAGACCACTTAGGAACTTTCTCATTTTTTTCTTTTGCATTTAGTTAAGTTTTTCATAATTTCTACATAATTGTCTAACCTGAGCTTTGAAGAATTCAGGCATGGGCCCATATGCCAGTATCTTTATCAGAAAAGGGGGATCCTTCTTCTACTGCCAACCGATTCCAATGTATTAATGCATGGTCTCAGCTTTCTAGTTGTGGTTGGCCTCTCCAGGCTTTCATTCATGAATTTTATATATTCTCAGTTGAAATTGTGCCCTTTCCCAACTATATATTGGATTTTCTATTATTAGATTTCAACCTACATGTGTTTGTGTCCTACCTATTCCACGTCCCATGCAGGGATCTTTGTTTGTCCTCACTCTTAGGTCATGTTCATCTATGTGCTTCTGCAATTATAGATGGGTTGATATGGAGGTGATACTTTTTTATGTAGAGTCTTGATATTTAAGCCTGTTTTGAGTTTATAAGAATAGCCAGTATACTCAGTACAAGAAAATGGGTACCTTGTACATTTGTAGTAAGTAGTTTTATTTGAGAAGGCACAAATGGAATACTTTTGCTATGATATTTTGACCTTAGAATTACAGAAAACATTTGGACTGTGAATATGGGTAAGAGAGAAATAGTATCAGACTGGCTGCATGTCATTGTTACTGATCCCTGAGATTAAATTTTGTTATATTGACTCGAATCACATAGATCATGACCGTGGAAATCTCTTTCTTTCTTCTCCAATCTTCTTTAGAATGAATGACTCTCTGTTAACTTAAATTCATCCCATTTTCTGCATATGTGAACATTTTATTTCAGCCTATTTTGGTCTATGTTTCTTTTTTCACAATCTGTGTGTTATTTGACAGGTGTTCTAAAGCTCCTTACTTTGGCAGCAAACCAAGATGACAGAGCAGTAATGATTTCAAAAGTGCTGTTCCCTCCTTGTTAACAGACAAAAAGAAAAGTGTGAAGTTATTAACCACTGTTCACCAATGTCATGGAAACTGGAGTAGAGTTAATTGTCTGTTTCTTTAGTCAGTCTGTATAGGCTATTTCCTGACTAATATTATTTAGAAAAGAGGGAGTGACATAGATGTTTTTCTCTCCCATACCCCCTCTTCTTTTCACAAGTTTATTTAAATCAAAGTAAAAAAATTTCTGAAAATCCGAAGTATTGATCTTTGATTCCACATAGGCTTTTCTTTCCTTATTTGTCATGTAAGATTTATGAATGACATGATAGCACCCAATAACCTTAAGAATTTCACATGCCAGGGTATTTGCAACTATAATGTAAATGATATCCTTACACTCTACTTCTGCCACACAGAGTATGTTTATTACTAATTGGAAGAACTTACTTTAGGCAGCCTGTACTGTCTGATGACTTTAACTGCTTTTTCGTAATAGTGTAATCAGACCCATTTAAGTTATCTCCATGTTAACAAAACAAACTTATTGTGCTTATAACTCATGGCTGGCTGATTGAGCAGATACTACCAGACTATTTTTCACTGGGCAGTATGAGCCTGTGCTGTTTTGCCAGATCATAAATAGTGTTTTAGAAAGCAGTGAGAGTTTTGTTGTTGTTGTTGTGTGTGTGTGTGTGTGTGTGTGTGTGTGTGTGTGTGTGTGTGTATAAGTGGTTTGAATTTAAGCCAGAGATTCCTGGGCCCTATATAGTCATTCTTTTCGTAATTTTATACTTCCTTTCCCATTCAGTGCTAACATTGATTTGTACAGCTGTCCTTGTTTCCTTTTTATTACTTCTTGTGGTTGAATTGACTTGAATGTCTTTTCAACTTAAATGTAGTAGAATCTCTAAATCTAAAATTTCCCTTAGAGAGTTCCCTCCTCTTTTAAAAAGCAGTATGAAGTAGACTGTAATAGTAATGTGAATCCCTGTTCATATTTTTTAAAGAACAGCAAAGCACAAATGCTTTCTAGAAATGGCTTATTTGCTGTCTTTGGAATTCTTCTCATTGCTAAGTTTTTATATATTTAGGGGTGGCAATTACCTATTTTATTGCCTTTTTTAATACTTAAAATAAGGTTTGTATTTTCAGGGTAGTGATGGAATTTATGTGCCTTAATGCTAAATGCTAACTGAGGATAGAACTGGAGCAAGTATATTAAGTTTCTTTCATAGTTTGAAGTGTCAGACATTTGTCTATATTTATTTCAGGGGCCCTTTGCTACTGCCAACATAGAAACAAGTTACATTTTCAGCCCCCTGTAGGAAGGTAGTGTGTTTTCCCATGGAAAAGAGTGATAGTTGCTGTGAGGAATATGTGCATAGTCTATTAATAATGTACATTGTTCTTGAAGCCATATGTCATATTTTTAAGCACTGTTATACAGGGTAGAGCACATGTTCTATTTCTGCTGGACTTTGTGGCACAATACAATGGACAGATGGTAATTTCATTATAGGAAAAAAATCTTGATATTTCTTTTTTAATAGTGTTCTGACTGGGGAAATAATTTATTTTCAGAAGGAGGACTTAGAGTAGATGATATACTTAATTCAGTTGCTCGTTATTGCCTTATAGTCAGAAATTCTTGAAGTAATATTTACTGAATGTATATCACTTGAGAAATGGAGACAAATGACATTACTTGTGACCCACAGGCATGAGATAAAATAAGAGCAAGAGCTTTGGAGACTAGACTCATAATAACTTAATAATAAACAAGAGAAGGATTTTTATTTATTTTCATAGGCACAAAAATCCAAACAGATGTACTCAAGGAATTCGTGGAATATATATCTAGGGTACTACACTAACCCACTCATTTGCATGGTGGGACTTTGAGCAAGTGATTCAGCCTCTGCATTTTCTTTTGTCAGTGGGGGATAGGTGAGCATGATTATTTTATAGTAGGCTGCAGGTGCGAAGTATTTTATTTTAGTGTAGTTCATTGTCTTGTTTCTCATGGAAACCCAGAGGAAGCAATCACGCAGGATGTTGAACACCTACTAGGTGATAGACTTGGTGTTGGAAAGACAGTGGTAAATTTTAAGTATTCAAGATTAATGGCCAAATGTACATTTATGCAACTGAAGAAAAAAGATGCAAAGAAAAGAAACATAAATGCTAATGGCAATGACCCATAGCATTGAATGAAAAATTAAAGGATTTGTGAGCCCAGGGAATTTGAGCTGAGATTTAGAGTGTGGATCAAAGTGAACTAAGTGAAAATTTTTATGAACAAACATTACAGGATGAGAGATACCATGTGTAAGATCCTGTGGTGGATTGGAAGTATGGCTGAGTTAGAAGGTTAAGAGTGGAGGGGTGTATCAGAAGCTTCTTCTTGCAGTAGATGGGAATTAACACAAGAACCCACAAGCGTGTGATGTGCAGAGAGAAAACCTTTGGAGCACTGAGCCCTAAATAGGTTTTGTCAAAGCCTTCCCCCTTAAGGCTTAGGGATCTGTGTCGAAGAACAAGCAGAAAGATTGTTAGGTGGTGAATGACTCCAAGGATATAGCATCTTCCAGATATATCAGGACTGATAATGAACTCACAGAGACTGTAAGCACATACATATAGACGAGACAAAGTCCCAGGACAGAGAAGAGAAAACAGACACAAAGTCCCACCCCTAACCAAGAAGTTACTGGTAATGATACTCGCTGGTGGGATACTGGGTATATCAACCACACTCCAGGACAAACCTCATGCCCAGGAGTAATTGGATAACACAAAATGAAATCCATGGTGAATGTGTGTGTGTGTTGTGGGCTTTTTGTTTGTTTTTTTGTCATTTTTTAATCTTAGTTTTTGTGTTGACTTATTTTTTTAAGAGAGAGAGTTGGGTTGGTAGGGAGGTGGCATGGATATCTGAGGAACTAGAGGAGGAGGCAACACGATCAAATATATTTATGAAAAATTTTAAATAAAAAATAGTAGAGCAAGTGGCTGGAGAGATGCCTCAGTGGTTAAGCGCACTGGCTGCTCTTGGAGAAGAGGTTAATTCCCAGGACTCGTAGTAATCTCTGACTTCTGTTCCTGGGGATACCATGTCTTCTTGATAGGCACTCCAAGTAATTGATTCACAGACATACAGGCAGGCAATGCACACATCTACATAAAATAAAAGTCTAAAAAAGACCGAAGGAGGGGAAACTAATTAGTAGACTGTTCTCAGAATATTCTATGCAGCATACATTAGTAACTTCACTGGAATGAGAACAGTTGGTGGGGAAAAGAATATAAGAAAGATATAAGAAAAACAACCAGTAAAAAATGATGTTCAGGTCTTGTTTAGGCAGCCATGTTGATGAGACTTCCCTGGTGTAGCCAACCTCTCTGACATTTATAGAGACAATCTTGCAGCAAACTTCTTATTCTTCTGACTCTTAAAATCTTTCTGCAATGGCCTTTGAGCTTTAGTTGCAGGAATTGTGTTGTAGATGTGTCATTTGAGACTGAGTACGACATGATGTCTTGTTTTCCGTAGTTTGAGTCCTTGGGGTTTTCTGTAATGGTCTCCATTCTAAGAGAAGTTTCTTTGAGGATGTACATGTAACAACAACAAAAAAAAAGAGTCCACAGATTTTTGAGACCAAGCGGATATTAGGAGGAGTAGGGGGAGGGAAAGAAAATGAAGAAATGATATCAATTATAATTTCAAAACTAAAATCTATAAATGTCAAAGGCTTGGTGACTTAGATATAGAGTTTAGGGTAAAATAGATTATTAAGGTCAGCTCCTGGCTTTTTGCACGTAATTGGTAGGACTGAAGAAGTACTGATGATCAATTTTAGGACATGACAAAGGAAAAATGAACAGTTTGACTTTGAACATGTTAAATTTCAAGAAATATTGTTATTTTAATTGACATAATTATATATACTTTTTGAGTAGAATATGACATTTCAATATAATATATAACAACCAGGGCAAGACTGTTGGCATTCTTAGTACTGTAGGTATTTATTATTTGTGTTGTCGACGTTCCAAATTCTTTACTAGGTAGTTTGGAACATTCAATTAATTCTTGTCAACCATGTTACCCTACTGTGCTATAGAATGTTAGAATTTATTCCACCTGACCAATTGTATTCTGTAATGGACATGATAATTTGTAGTGTCAAGGTATAAGTTTGGGACTCAGGGATATGTGTAAACTGAGACTGCTTTTCTGTTTCCCAGCCACCCAGACCCAAATAATCACACAGAAATTATATTAATTACAACATGGTTTGGCCAATAGCTTAGCCTTATTCCTAACTAGCTCTTACATCGTAAATGAACGCATTTCTCTTAATCTGTATATCACTGTGAGGCTGTGACCTACCAGTAAGGTTCTGGTGTTCTCCTTCGGTAGCTACATGGTGTCTCTTTTACTCTGCCTACTTTCTATACATCTGTTTGGATTTCCCGTCTAGCTTTATTCTGCCCTGCTATAGGCCAAAACAGATTCTTTATTAACCAGTAGTAATAAAATATATTCACAGCATACAGAGGAGAATCCCACATCAGATATTTAGAAAGAAATAATTGATAAAATTATTTTTTTTTTGGGAAAAAAAAAACAAAGGAAAGTGGGTATAGAACTGAGGCATAAGGGTCCACAACTTGGTGGTGTTGGAGGGAGGGCTTAGAATTAAGCTGTATATAAAAATACAGCCAGAGAAGGGTTAAAGTAAGTCAAGGAAGAATGTTTCATGGGGGTAGGTCGTGATTAGTTGTCACAGAGAAGCAGCGTTGATTGCTTTGAAAAATTTCCACCAAATTAGGGACAGGGCTATGATAGATATCTTCTCGTTAGTGCTTCAGTTTGATGGGAGTCATGACAGTGAAGCTGAATTGCTGTACTAAGACATTAGAAGTTTTGGCTTATGCCTAAGAAGTTTGAGTGAGGGAAAGTTGTAGAACAAATTAACTGTTGGGCTGAGTTGAAGTCCAGGCTCTGCCCCACAGGCTTCAGACACCCTCCTCTTTTACTCAACACCTTCTCTGTCCAGGCTCTGCTTCTTCCTGGGTTGGTTTAGAACTACTGATGAACTATTTAACCTCTCTGAGCCTCAACTTCCATTTTTAATAAGGGTAACTTAATACCCATTGGGGTTGTTGAAGAATTAAATGAGTTAATGCCTTGGGGTTCTATTACTATGATAAAACACCATGACCAAAAGCAGTTTAGGGAAGAAAGGGTTTGTTTCAGCTTATAATTGTTGTCTGTTAAGAGGGAAGACAGATCAGGAACCTAGAGGCAGGAACAATTTGAGAGACTATGGAGGAGTACTGACTGCTTTAATGGCTTGCTTCCTCATGTCTTGCTTAGCTTGCTTTCTTAGACAGCCCAGGACCATTCAAAGGTGGTAGCACCCAGTCAGCTGGGTACTCCCACATCAATCTTCATGAAAAGGAGCTGAAGAAAAAAAGACTTTTTTATTAGGCTCTTTTATAACTTGGACTATGGATCAAAGGATGACAGGAACTAACTGTGCTTAGTTAATTATGGTCTCTTTCCATACCTATAGCAGCATTACTGTATATTATAGAACTTTAGAGGTGGATGATTTAATGTGTAAATGCCACCTAGTTTTTGGCTTTTACTTTTGGTAGGCATAGACTGTCAACTAGACATAGAGGAAAGTCATCTGATCTTTGAGACAAGGCTGCTTAAATCAATTAGTATTTTAAAATTTTCACTTAATAGAGATTATTGATAGAGATTCTTTGCTTTCTGGGTCTTCTTTGAAGCTTTTGGATGTTATTTTTTTCTATTATAGATCTCGCTAAGTTGCCCAGGTTTCCCCAAAGTCATTATCTTCCTGCTTCAACCTCTCAAATACTGGGTATATGCCACCATACTTGACTATCACTGTCTTCATGTTTGTCTGTTTGAATTTACATGTGCCAACAAAAGAGTAGTAGTGGGAAACTTCTTCAAATTAATGTTGTTGTTGTAATCATACTTTGGGCATCTTTGCTAGCACATGATATGTCATTTATTCTTTGAGAAGTGTGTAAGCCATTTATTTGTTACTAATTTGAACCACTGTAGTTATGTGGAGGTGGTATTAGCGGGTAACAAATAGAATAATAATCAGGTATTATGCTATTGCTTCCTTGATTGTTCTTTTTTATTTCTGGAATGTAGTAGTTCTCCCCCTCACCTCAATGTGGCCCTTGACTTATATTTGGTGGCAGTTATGATAAACTCAAAAATAGAATTAAGATCCGGTCTCCCCCTCCACTTATAATAGTATTTTAATAGTTAAATTAAGAAGAATAATAACTGAAATAACTTTAGCATTTGATCTTTATCTGATATCATTTTAAGTGTTTTACACTAACAATAAAACACTACTAAGATAAATAAACTGAGTCCAGAATCCCTTCTCTATTTGTACAAAATGTAGAAGTCATTTCATTGTGAGATTCATGAACAATAGTTTTTTTTTTATTTAAAAAATGTGGTTTCTATTCACTGAAGCTTGTGGAGGTGGAGGAAAAGTTTCACTTATTAAGTGAATTGCACTGAGCTGAGAAAACCTGTACGGGTATAGGATGTTTTTACCTGCCCCTTTCATGAAAGCTTTATCCTAATCCTAATGATAGAAACCAGTTCTTAATTGTGTTATATCTGGATTTGATTATGATACCATTTAATTGGGGCTTTGTGCTATTAACTGTTTTATTTTTTATTGTTAATTACTTTATTATTGAGAGAGAGACACACACATAGAACCCATGTGCCATGGTGCGCTTGTAGAGGTCTACCATGGCTTCCAGGGATCAAATTCGGGCCATCAAGTGTTCACAGCATGTGATTTTACCTGTTGAGTTATCTCTCTGGCCCTAACACCATTTTAAAGAGGAGGAAACCTGAAAGTGTAGGTGTTTTGTCCAAAGTCCCAGTGCTAGTGAATAATGGAACTATGGTTCAATTTCTTTGAGACAGCATTGCTCTGTGCTGCCTTGGCTATCCTGGAACTCACTAGAGCAGGCTGACCTAGAGTTTACAGAAATCTACCTGCCTCTGCCTTCCAAGTGCTGGGATTAAATGCATGTGCCACCACTGCCCAGACAGTTGGTTCATTCTTAACTGCCATGCTATATTGGTTGTGTTTTCTTAGAGTTTATCTATGTCAGAGGTGTTAGAATGTTGGAAGAAATAGTGTCATGTATTCACAGTGCTGGCAACCATTTTTGTTGTTTTTTTTTTTTTACAAGGGTGTGGGTTGTATTAGCATGTGTCATCCTTGATCAGTTAGTATTTACTATTACTTTATAGATCCTCCCCCCCCAGATTGATTGTTTTTATTTCCTTTGATGCCAATTATAAGGAAAACTGAAGGATTATAATTAATGAGGCCTTGAAATGGAATTCTTACAGGAACAAAGATTGGGAAAGGATACAAGGGTGAAAAGATGAGGGAAGTGGAGGAATGCTTCCTTCTGTCACATTATGTCCTCAGGAATTAAATGCCATCATTGATGTCCACACCTGAAATCTTGAAGGGTTCAGGAACATTTGTTTTTGTAGCTTGTTTGTGGCGTGCTTTAGCTAATGTAATGGTGAAGGTCATAGTTTGTTTGCCTTAAGCAGAATAAACAAATGTATCCAGAAAATTTATTCATGTAATCTTTGCTTGATGAGCAGAAGCAAGAGGAGTTGTTTAAAACAAATGAAGGAGATAAAACCTCCCCTAACTTTTATTTACCAATCAGATTGCAAAGGAAAAAAATAGCCTATTTTTAGACTGAGGCTCCAATTATGCTAAGTCTTGAAGATAATTAAACAGTCTGACACAAAAGAGCGTGGTGACGCAAGTTTGTGTGGTGAAATTTCAAGACACTGACTTTTAAGGATTCTACACAGTGAATATTAAGCTCCTAAAGTGTTTGTTGCCTGGAAATAGTGCTTTAATCTTTTACTGCAGTGTACTAAAGTGTACCTGTGTGATGATTTGTTTCTATCTCTGTCATCTATCCCTCTGTCCTATCTTTGACCTCTTAATGTGTTAAAGCTACCAAGTCATATTCTTTCTTGTTAATAGGGCCTGTTGCCTTCCTGTCTTTGCCATTCTAATTTTTCTTAATGTTATACATAGTAGAGTTCCAGGTTTTTTCTAATTAGTTTTTTTAGATTAATTATATGCCTTTTTTATTAGAAAAGATGTATTGAATATGGAGGAATGTTGCCAGAATGTATTGAAATGGCAAAAGAAACAGTGTATGGGGTCTGTTTTGTAATGACTTACAGCTGCAGTCATGTGATCACTGATATAGTAGAAGGCATTTTGAAAGAAAAAAGAAAAAAACAAAGAAATAATGAAGTACTTTCATTTACATTATCAGAAGTGTCATGAAAAATACATAAATTCTAGCCTTGAATCGAGCTAGTTCCAGGAGAGGCTCCAAAACCACAGAGAAACCCTGTCTCGAAAAACCAAAAAAAAAAAGAATCATTAGATCTTACTACAAAAGCCTGTATGCCACAAAACTGGAAAATGCAAAAGAAATGGACATTTTTTTAGATAAGTACCATTTACCAAAGCTAAACCAAGACCAGGTGAACGATCTAAATAGACCGGTTAGTAGCGAAGAACTAGAAGCTGTTATCAAAAATCTCCCCTCCAAAAAAAGCCCAGGACCAGATGGCTTCAATGCAGAATTCTACCAGAACTTCCAAGAAGAGCTAATACCTATACTCCTTAATGTATTTCACAATATAGAAACAGAAAAGTCATTGCCGAATTCCTTTTATGAAGCTACAGGTACCCTGATACCAAAACCACACAAAGACCCAACCAAGAAAGAGAATTACAGGC
>NW_026068135.1:1280732-1305160 GCF_014885135.2 Alexandromys fortis | reverse complement strand
GGTGGTGGGGAAGAGATAGAAATCTTTAATAATAAGTAAATAAATAAATAAATAAATAAAAAGGATATTCTTCTTTTTCATTACTGAAAATTTCTGCCTCCTCCTCACCTCCCATTTCCCTCCTTCTTCCCCTACTCCCCTCCCCACTCCATCCAGGTCTAGGAAGGTGAGCCTCCAAACAGAGTAGGCTTCCTCAAAGCCCATACATGCAGTAGAATCAAAACCCAGTGCCATTGTCCTTGGCTTTTCAGTCAGCCCTCACTGTCTGCCACATTCAGAGAGTCTGGTTTGATCCCATGCTTTTTTAAATTTGTGTAGAATTTATAGACTTTTTCTTTTCTGTTACTGTTTCTTTACTTTGTATAAGATTCATGCTTAGCTTTTCTCATTCTTAATCATGTCATGTGACATATTTTCTTGGAACTAATTAGTTTTATGGGGGTTGGGGGCGCTAAGTGAAATATGTTGTGGTAGTAGACTTGCTTGGCTGGGTTAAGTTTTGTTCTCCCAGTTCATGTTAATCTTTCCACTTGCAGGTTTTCACTGTTCTGCCTGCGATTGTCTCAATCCTCCTTCAATGGGAAGTATAAAGCTTCCTTCCAGGAACAAGTATTCTTGCTTCCTGAATTTGCTTACACCTGAGTCCTAAATGTAAAATCAGGAGCTTGACCTCCTTCCAATTCATCTTATATCTTTATTTTAAGTAGCTAAAATGAACATGACATCTCACAATCTGTACCACTCTTCTGAAATACAGGAAACATAGACAAAAATATTTGTATTGATGATGACTTGATAACTACTGGTTGATACAGTTACCAAAAGGCTGGATCAGATTTGTTAACTATATTTCAATAGAGATCTTTTTGTTAAAATTGAAGATTTTAAGGGCCATATTCACTTTAGTTCCATGGCTTGCCTATGCTAGATTTACTATTGAGTTCTGAGAATACAAAAGTAGGACTATAGACCCTGGTTGAAGACTGCATTAGTAGCAGAGGTCGTGGGGGGAGTAAAGGTACTGACCTGTGAACACTTTCCATAGTGTGTGGATATAGTATATTTAAAGAAAAGGAGAAAGACAAACACTACCCGGGAACTACAAAATGATGCACATGTCCATAGACTACTTCTCACTTTTATTTCTATTGATTCTTAGGTCATTGCCAGTTTTTTTTTTTCAGAGAAGTTTGAGATGGTGTCATTGCAGGTGAAATTTGAGAGGAGTCATGAGCTAGGAATACAGCTTAAAAGTCAAGCTATACCTCTCTTTTGCCCCTCCTTCCACTAAGAAGAGTAGAGTAAATCCTAATTTGACCCCAGTCATTTACTCAGGAGCTATCTGATTACTAATCATTCACATTGCCGAGTTCTCTTTATATGATTGACACTCAAAAGCAGTGTTTCTCAACCTTCCTGCGACCCTTTAATACAACTCCTCATGTTGTTGTGACCCCCAACCATATGCTACTTCATAACTGTAATTTTGCTACTATTATTAATTATAGTGCAAATAATCTGTTTTCCGATGGTCTTAGGCGGCCACTGCAAAAGGCTTTCAACCATCTATGAGTCATGACCGACAGGTTGAGAAGCCTCCTGCCCAAAAGTCTTTTGCCTTGGGGCAGTAGAATTTGAAATCTTCCTGCCAGAAACTCCTATCAATCCTTTGGGAAAAGACTGCAAGGGAACTAATTTCTTTCTCTTTTTTTCCTTTTTCTTTTCTTTTTTTAAATAAAAGACTGCCATCTCTTTCTCCCAGTGATAATGAAAAGAGGCATAACTATAACTAGATTGTCAAATGGACATCAGAGTTTAAGGTAGGTGAAAATATTTCAAGTAACTAAGGGTTCTTTTACAAATTTCATTTTCTTTTCATAGGTATTACATCAAGACTGTTCAAGACAGTTGTGGTTCCTAATGTGGTACCTTATCTTTGATATAGAATCTATGAAGAAAAATAGATTATGAAACAGGTATAGGTAATCTCTAAGGAATTCTGCATAGCAAATGTTCTGGGCTTTGCTATGCTTAAAACCCACTTCATGGCCGGGCGGTGGTGGCGCATGCCTTTAATCCCAGCACTCAGGAGGCAGAGGCAGGCGGATCTCTGTTAGTTCGAGACCAGCCTGGTCTACAAGAGCTAGTTCCAGGACAGGAACCAAAAAAGCTACAGAGAATCCCTGTCTCGAAAAAAATCCCCCCCCAAAAAAAACCCACTTCACTTAACAATAATTTCAGATCTTTCTGATCACATTCAGATCGGGACGACAAGAAGCGAAACTCAGTCAGGGTGTTTCACAGTGTCAGTTTCCTAGTAAATGGGACTAAACAGCATTCAGACATTGTGTTTGACCTAAAGATGGGATTCTTTAGCACCTTGTACAATAAAAGGTAACAGACGTTTCAGTTTCTGTCTTTTTCCAGGACGGAAATAGCAGGGTCAATCATAATTTGTAATTTGAGATACCAATTATATAACCAAATTAGAATTTTAGGGTTTGCTTCTGGAAGAGTGAATATAGAGAATGTTGATTGTGTTTTCTTAAAGGTAAATAATAGAAAAATGCAACTAGTGAGTTATACAATACAATTCTAAATTGTTTTGCGGCATTTTACAGTAATCACCAAGGATTAATATTACTTTACCTAAGCCAAAACCAGTGTTGTTAATTTTTTTAAACTGTTTAAGTTTAATATTAGTTTGGATTCCATGAAACTGTATGTTTTAAAAGTCCAAACAGTTGAATATTAGCAGCTTCCTATCACCATAGTTTCCACTTGTTATCTCCATAGGATTATTACATGTTCATTGTGAAACAGTTAGAAAATACAGAAAAAAATAAAGGAAAATAAAAGTTACCCATGATCTAAAATTTAATTTTTGCTTACTTTTTCTGTGTTTGCATATATGCACACATATGTATGTTCACCAGAATATTTTTTCAACCAGAATCTATGTAGAATATAGTTCATGTTTGTAGAATTTCTGGCTATTTAAATTAAACCAAGCAATTCCTTATAATTAGTAATTTTTAATTTTATTTTTTATTTTAAAGTTTTTATTCATTTCACATACTAACTTCAGTTCCCCCTCCCTCCCTTCTTATTGCTCCCTGGACCTCCTCCCTATTCCACGCCCATCCATCCTAGGAGTGGATGGGGAGTCAACAAAGCCTGGCATATCAAGTTGAGGCAGGATCAAGTCCTTCTACCCTGTATCAGGGCTGAGTAAGGCATCCTACCATAGGAAATGGGCTTCAAAGGCTAGCTCATGTACCAGGGATTGATCCTGCTCCCACTGCCAGGGCACAAACAGACCAAGCCACACAACTGTCACCTAGAAGCAGAGGGCCTAGTTTGGTCCCATGCAGGCTCCCCAGCTGTCAGTTTAGAGTCTCTGGTCTCCCACTAGCTTGGGTCGGCTGTCTCTGGGTTTCCCTGTCTTAATCTTGACCCCCCTACCCACACCCCATATAATACCCTCTTTGACTGAACTTCAGCTCAGCCCTGTGCTTGTCTGTGAATTTTTGCATCTGCTTCCATCTGCTACTGGATGAAGACTCTGAGAAGACAATTAGGGGAGTCACCAATCTGATTACAGAAGAGGCCTAGTTCGAGCACCTTCTCCACTATTGCTAGGAATCTTAGCTGGGGTCATTCTTGTGGGTTCCTGAGAATTTCCCTTGCACCAGATTCCTCCCTCACCCTATAATGACTACCTCTATCAAGATAACTCTTTCAGTGCTCTCCCTCTCCATCCCTCTCCCTACTCAACCAGTGCTCATCCCCTCCCCTTTATTCCTACCCCCAGTTTACCCAGGAGATCTCCTCTATTTCCCCTTCCTAGGACAATTCAAACATCCCTCTTAGGGTCCTACTTGTTACCCAGCTTCTCTGGGGCTGTAGATTATAGCCTGGTTATCCTTTGCTTTACATCTAGTATCCACTTATGAGCGAGTACATACCATGTTTGTGTTTCTGGGTCTGGATTACCTCACTCAGTGTAGTAGGAGGGTGCTTGTTAGTTTTCCTGCTGCCCAGACTCCCCAAAAAAACTACACAGAAATTGTATTAGTTAAATCACTGCTTGGTCTATTAGCTCTTACTTCTTACTGGGTAGCTTTTACATCTTAATTTAACCCATTTCCTTTATTTTATATTTTACCACGAGGCTTGTGGCCTATCTGCAAAGTTCCAGTGTGTCTGTATTTAGTGGCAGCTCCATAGCTTCTCTTTGACTTTGCCTCCTTTCTTCCAGCGTCCACTTTAGTTTTCTCCACATAGCTCTACTCTACCCTATCACAGGCCTAAGACAGTTTTTTTTATTAACCAATGGTATATAATGTATAATGTATATAACAGCATACAGAGGGGAATTCCCACATCAACTCAGGAAGAGTTTTTCTAGTTCCATCCATTCCTGCAAATTTCATGTTGTCATTTTTTTTACAGCTGAATAATACTCCATTGTATACCACATTTTCTTTATCTGTTCGTTAGTTGAGGGGCATCTAGGTTGTTTCCAGGTTCTGGCTATGACAAATAATGCTGCTATGAACATAGTTGAGTAAGTGTCCTTTTGGCATGATTGAACATCCTTTGGGTATCTGTCCAAGATTGGTATAGCAGAGTCTTGAGGTAGATTGATTCCCAGTTTTCTGAGATACTGCTCTACTGATTTCCAAAGTGGCTGTACAAGTTATATTGCTTTATAATTAATAATTTTTTAAAAACATTTTTAACATGATTTTATTAGGTAGGAGACATAATTTATTCATAAGCCTGTTTGAGGACATTTTTGTTTGTAGTTTTTATAATATAAATAGCACCACAATTTGTAGATGGTCTGATAGCCATTTATTCCCAAATAAACACAAAAAGGCTTATATTAATTATAAACCATTTGGCCCATTGCTCAGGCTTATTACTAACTAGCTCTTACAATTTAAAGCAATCCATAGTTCATTTTTTCTTTTCTTTCTTTTTTTTTTTTGAGACATGGTTTCTCTGTTTAGCTTTGAAGCCTGTCCTGAAGCTCATTCTGCAGACCATGCTGGCCTCAAATTTACAGAGATCCACTTGCCTCTGCCTCCTGAGTGTTGAGATTAAAGGTGTGCACCACCATTGCCTGGCCTAATCCATAATTCTTATTTATACTTTAGCTATGTGGCTTGGTACCTTTTCTCAGTAAGGCATTCTCATCTTGCTTCCTCTGCATCTGGCTGGCAACTGCATCTCTGCCTTTCCTTTTCCCAGAATCTTTTACTCTGGTCACCTGGCCTGTACTTCCTGCATGGCTACTGGCCAGTTGGCATTTTATTAGACCAGTATGAGTGACAAATCTTTACAATGTACAAGAACATTATTCCAGAGCAACAATTAGCATCTTAAACATGAATCTTGGTTTGCATTAGTGATGATTTCCTTGGGGCGAACTTTCAAAAGTGCCATTTCTAGGTTAAAGCATGTGAGGTCTTAAAATATTCTTTAAAATTGCTTGACATTGGATTTACACTCTCCCCAGAAATATGTAACTTTGCTGTTACAATCACCATAATTAACTGTTACTTCTAAGACAAACAAGAAAAACAGGATCAGCCAATTTTGGTTTTCTGCCTTTGATAGATTGAGTAAATAGATCATATGATTTGATTTTTGTTAAATGATCTGAGTTTCTCATGGTGTCTTTAGATTTGGCCAAATCAGTATGCACTGAATGCAGTTATAATTGGAGATCTCTAATTTACACAGCAACTATGCCCTGAAAAATTTATTAAAGAATTATCAAGTGAGGGGGACACCTATATTATGATTTTTTGGCAAATTTTGACCCTGTCCTGAAGGATACTGTTTTTAGAAATTTTGATTATAAACAAACACCTTAAAATATGAGGAGCCTTCTAGATGTGCCACAAAATAAGAGAGTGATAGGTACTAGTTCTTTCCTATCAGACTGGATTCTTTGAATATAAGAACATTCCTTTGGAGGTCATACTGTTGTTTATTATTATTAGACTTAGACAAAGTTACTTAATTATTCTGTACTAATATCCTTGGTAATAAAATGGGAATTAACAGAATACAAGCATTGTGTTTCTTGGGGGGGAGATTAAGTTATTAAATGTGAAGCACTGAGAAGAAATACTGTAAATGTAGTCCTTAGTAAGTGATCAGTAGAAGTTGCTAATTTTTCTCTTAGATGGAAAATAATACACACTTCTTGAATGAATGAATGACTCATAGACTTTGGAGGTAGGTAGAATGAGCTCATACTGCCAATGAAGTGTAATGAGCAAGCCTCTCATTTGCTTTATAGTATTAGAACTGTCCTTTAAAGACAGCACTGATATTTCTATTGTGTAGCTCTAGAAAGCAGAGATGTGTTTATCCCACAAGAACTGACAATAAGAGACTTTCCACCAATTAGCCCTACTCAGAAGTAGAGTTGCTCTAGTGGAAGAATTCAAATAGAAGTCTTAGATCATTACAATAGTATGATAGACTAAACCTTAGACTGGGTGACCTCTAAATATACTTCCAAGTCTAGACTGGTTCAGTGATTCTAAGTCGAATATTCAGGATTAACACAGAACATGCAGTAAGGCCTTAGTGCATCTTTTGAAGGATTGCTGCTACTAATCCTTGCCTACCTCCAGTTCCCTGTTTCTTTCATCTGTTGTGTGTCAGCCTGACATCAGTCCATTCCTCAGCTTCATTCAATCTTATAGCATAACTTGTATGTTAGACTGATCATACAGTGGGAGGTGTGTAGGTAATGATTTGAAATGAGGGTGCATGTTTTTTTTCTTCATATATCTATAAGAAAGTAGAAAATTGTTGTCAACAAAATGTGTCTCAGGCTGGTTTTTAAGAAAGCACACACAAAAGCTGGACGTGGTGGCACACACTTTTAATCCTAGCACTTGGGAGACAGAGATAGGTGGATCTGTGTGAGTTCAAGGTCATTCCTGACTACAAAGCAAGTTCCAAAACTTTTTCTCAAAAAACAAAAGCAAATGAAAAAAAAAAGCACACACAAGCTTTGTCTGTTGAATATGGCCTTATATTTTACCCAGGGCTGATGATAGACTTCTTAGCTATTACTTTCGATTTTTGGGTGCCAGGCACCTCACTCTCTAGGTTTACTATCAGTATCCTAAATATCTGTGAAGGAGCAGTGGAGTCCATATTGTTTTACATGCCATAAGAACTTAAATACACTGAGTTGAGATGACTTTTCTGTCATGATGAATTGTGAATCTTTGCCCTTCAGCTAATAAAAAGTAGCCTCATAATAGTGAAGCTAGAAGCCTGAATTGAGAACCTAATCCTTTTTTTCTTTTTTTGCTGAATAATTCTGACATATCTTGTAATTGTTTTGTGCTGAGCCTCTCATTTATAATGTTTGTAGCATTGGCTTTTTGCCACACTTGTCAAGGGTTTATGGGAATTAATGACGTATATGAAATTCTTTGAGATTCTTTCACAAAACTTGATATTATCTTGAAAGCAAGAGGTTTAACTGTTTATTTTTAGATACCTAGTGGGATTTTAACCTGATGTATTTATACTGTATCTATTATTTTACATGTTCGATATGTGCGCATTTTTACTTCTCAAATTTTAAATGAAGTGGCTTTTCCCTCCTTTAATTTTTTTGTTTATAAGACCTATTATTAGAGGTCACTTTGGAAAAATAAAAGTTTTTGCAGAAAATTCTCTAGCCCATGGTTTTAATGTTAAAGGTTGTCCTTAGTTGTGTTGTTTGGTAATTAATAATTGAAGTGAAATACTGGCCTTGCTGCATTTTTGTTGTGATCAGCCTATCTACATCCTACAGTACATAGCTGTTAGCTGTACACTGAGTTGCCCAAAGAATCACTGATTTGTGAGCAAGAAGGGTTAATATGTTTCAGAGAAAGCATCTGTGGACCAGGTGGTTTAATAAATTGCAGACAAAACACCCATGGAATCTTATACTGGCTGTTCTGTTGCAGTCCTTTTGAGTTTCAGTATTTTTTCAGCCTCAATGTGGAGCACACAGGTGCATCATGGGAATCATGATGCTGATACATACAGGCACTGTGGTAAAGGCTGATACTTTCAAGGCCTGGGATTGTAGTGCATGTATTTTGAGCTGGTGTGCTAAGCCTAGTGTCTTATGAAGGCTTTGCATCCCCTTTTAATCTTCAAACTTTATAAAAACCCACAGCTTTGTAGTTCAATAGGAGGATTTTAATAGAACCTCAAAGTTTGAAGAACAGAGAAGCTGTTCTCAGCAGAATGTGTTTTCTCTTGTCCTTGTACTGAAGTACAGAATACAAAAGTCTGCAAAAGTAATTATTCAAATAATAGGCATGGATGATTTTTATTTGTTTGTTTTGCATTTCCAGGATTTGAACCCAGGGCCATGAATATGCTATGTAAGAATTCTACCATCAGTTACATCCCTAGCAGTGAAAGATATTTTAAATGATTAATAAATATTAGGCATGTAGACTCACTTAAGATGAAAAAACCTTATAATCCAGCCTTCTCACTTTACAAATGAAGAAAGAGTAAATCCATAGAATCTGATGGAGCCAGAATCAGGACTGATATGAAATTAAACCCAGGAGTCTTCCTTCCAGAGGGAGAGCTGATTGGATCTCACCATTCTGGTAGTGCTCCAAACACTATTGTAGTAATTGAAAAGTACTAAATCATCATAGAAAATGACTAGCTATAAAGCAAGTTTTCTGGGTCCATATGTCTTAATAGGTTTTACCATTTGTTTTAAATAACTTCATCTGTTCCATCTATAGTCTTCACAAAGTCTGAGCAGATTTTTTGTCTACCTTTTACCCAGTTAACAGAAATGCTTACTGTCTTATTGCCACTTAAAAGTCATCTGAAAGACAGACTCATGCTGATATGTAATGCACAGTGAAGGGAGGGGGTAAAGTAGGAAAACATAATTATTACATGCACAGTTATTTTAAAGGCTCTTTTCTCTGCCCTCTATCTGTTTTTGGGTGGATCTGGTTTGTATAGCTTTCCCCCCCTTTTCCTTTCCTAAATAGGTAAGAGCTGAAAAACTCTTCAGGAAAAAACCCTATAAACTATAGGAAAGCATGCACAGAGAGTAGTTTGTGCTATTTTCAACCTTGTTATAGATCTGTGGATAGTCTAGAGTTTACAAAACTGTACTTAAATTTTCTGTAATATAGGTTGGGGATAGAGTTCTATTTGCTGTTGATGACTGTCAAAACAGCTCCACTAGAACGATTGTGACAGAATGTAGGGCCTCATTTTCTGATAGAAAAAGTGCTTTGGTTTATTCTCACTGTTTTATGTGATTATTTCTTATTTTCTCAGGTGCTTATGACATTTAATAAATTTGCAGTTGAGAATTGTGTCAACTGGTAGTACGAGTGAGAAACTGGGTGCCTGGAAACTACTTAAATATAAACAACAACAACCTTAACCAGAAACAATGTGATTTTTAAGTTGTGACTGAATGTGATCTAGACCTAAGACAGGCTTGATCTGTGTTTTCTGTTTTTTTTTTTTTTTTTTCCAAACCAGAATTGCTTTTCCTTTAAATTCAGGCAAATCTTGTTTAATTCTTGGAAGTTAATAATTCAGAGGAGATCATTATGTCAGTCACTAATAAATAGTACTGTTATGATTTGGTGGTTAAAGTCAAATACTTTTTCAAACATTTTATTGAATTCTAAGCTTTCTTGAGACGTATTTTCAAATTAACACTTCTAATAGGTTGTTGTTCCACACAGTTGTTTCTCTTTGAATTCAGCTAAATTGGATATCTGTTGTAGTATGTGAAATACAAAGTTTGGCCAGGAAAAAAAATCTTTCTAACCTTTCATGCTGTATGTATGTTTAGGAAATATTTTGTTCACTTGGACAATATCTGGATATATTTTGGTCACAGGAAAGTAGTTTAAACAACTCTTTTTGTTATATATGTGCTTTAAACTACTAGAATTCTGGGGTTAAGGAAATTTTTGTTAGAGGTTTAATAGTTAGCATTCTGTTTGTGTCGTCTTATGACAATGGAACGAAATATTAAATTACTATTATTTTCTCATTTTAAGTACTCTTTTTATTATAATAAAAACATACAACAAAGTCTGCCATCAGATACACATGTAGTATTACAAATTATATTCATGTTTTGAAACATCTCAATATTTTCATCTTAAAACAATCTTATTACCCATTGCATAACAGGTTCCTTGCGCTAGTCCTTACAAATTCTCATTCTTTCTTCTGACTCTTATTTTGACTACTTTAGATACCTTATGTAAATAGAATCAGTGCTTGTGTTCTGTGACTGTCTGGCTTCACTTAGTGTCTTGTAGTTGTGATAGGATATTTTCCATTTTAAAGCTGAATAGTATTCCATTGTATGCATATATCACATTTTATTTATTCATCCATTAATTGACAATTGAATTTTTCTCATCTTTGCTGCTCTGTAGTATTGTGGTTTTTAATTCGAATTTTAATTTTTTGGGAGAGGAGAAACACATTTTGTAAATTTTAGAATCAAACACAATATATACTTATATTGTATATTTGTGTATATATTCATATGTATGAACAGATATAGATATTACTGAGTTTGAGTATATAAGTGTATAGAAACTACTCACAGATTTGAAGACTGAAATATATATGTATATACACACACACATATTAAAATTTTGTAGGATGTTAGCTTTGTACTTTTTGTTGTTTTTCCTAATTATATAATTTTCATAGTTTTATAAAAATAGAACTGCTCCTGACTTTTTAGGTAGTGTCATTAAACCTTCACATTTATCAGGTGGGGAAACAGGTAGTATCTTTGCAAGAAGGAGAAAAGCTAGAGCTGTGATTAATGATATAATAGCAGACAGGGGCACAGCTATTAACTATGTGTTGAGCACTGTTCTGTAGGTTGCATATTATTTAGCTCCTGAGGAACATACCTGGTAAATGGATAATGCCATACCCAATTTGTCATGAAGAAACTGAGGCAATATAACATATCCAAAATCACACACTAGTAATAGTGGCTCCAGAATTTGAATCCAGAAATTATTGCTTCAAAGTCTTTCTCCAGACCATACTAATATTTTCCCCACAGAGGGTTTCTCTTTGTAGCTCTGACTATCCTGAAACTCACTATGTAGACCAGACTGTCCACAAACTCACAGAGATCCATCTGCCTCTGCCTCCCAAGTACTGATTTTAAAGGCATGTGCCTCCACCACCTAACCAGACCCTACTAATTTTGACAGTTCTAATTATTGTCCTCCTCCTCCTCCTCCTCCTCCTCCTCCTCCTCCTCCTCCTCCTCCTCCTTCCTAATATTCTTCTTTTTTTTTATTGATATCATTTTTTTTCTTTCACCAGCATTTTATCAACTTGTCAAAATGAATGTGTTTGGTTATTGTATTTTTCTAAATATTTTTATTATTTTATTTTATATATTATATATAGTATGTACTTTTCTTTCATGTATGTCTGTGCACTCTGTGCAGGCCTAGTGCACAGGAAGGCTAGATGAAGCCATTGGATCCCCTGGTAGTAGAGTTACATAAAGTTATGAACTATGTGGACACTTTGAGTCAAACCCAGGTCCTCTAGAAGAGCAGCCAGTGCTCTTATTCTCTGAGCCACATCTCTCCAGCCCTATTGTAATCTTCTTGATCATAATGTATGTTACTTTTAATGTGCCACTAGGATTATTTTGTTAATATTTTGTTGAAGGTTTCTGTTACTCCTGTTCATCAAGAGAAGTGCTCTGCAGTTTTACTTTTCAGATTTTTGGTATCTAGATAATTTTGAAATTTTTTTAGGTGGTAGAAACTAACCATAAAACATTGTGTATTTTAGGCATGCAGTCTACCACTGAGCCACACCCTTGATTTGAATCAGTTTTTCTTTAAATGTTTGGTAGAATTTTATCAGTATAACTATTAGGTCCTTAGATTTGTATTGTTGGAGACTTTGGTTATTGGTTCAGTCTTATTGTTTTCTATTTTTTCATGATTCAGTTGTAATAAGAATGTTTCTAGGATATGTTACATTTCTTCTTTGTTATTCTATTTGTTGGAATTTGGATTCTTCCAATATTTTCCTATGCACTCTTTATAATTTTGTATTATCAGATATAGTATCCTAAAATGAAAATTTGTGGCTCTCCCCTTTTACTATTTAGCTAAAGGATTTTTTTTGTTTATTTTAGCTATTCCAAAAAGTAACTCTTAATTTCATTGTTTTGTTTCTTGTTAGTGTGGTTGTGGGTAGATAGGGGTGTTCTTTAACAGTTTTCCACCCTGTTTTTGAGGCAGAATCTCTCAGTAGGACTCATGGCTCACATTTGGGTTTGGCTGGCTGGATGTTGAGTCCCTGGAATCTGTCTCTGCTTCATTGGGGTCACAAACATGTACCACCATGCTGGGCCTTGTTCTTGGGTTCTAGGGATTGAACTCAGTTTCTCATCCTTTTATAACATGCATTTTACCAACTGAGTTATTTCTCCATGTCCTCATTATGTTCTTTTCTTTTTCCTTTCTACTGTTTGTATTTATAAGATTGTCAGTACATGATGTTCAACCATCATGCTGCATAGAAATGAGAGAATGGAAAGACTTGACTTGTTCTTGAAGCTAGAGAGAAAACATTCAGCATTTTGGCATTAATTAAGCAGCTGGTTGCAAGCTTTTGTTAGCTAACTTCCCACCCCACGTTTTGAGCAGATTTTGACTAACCTTAAATTTACAGTCCTACCTCAGACTTCTGAATATTGGGATTACAGACATGTGCCACCCTCCCCCAGCAGCTTAAATATTTTTTTTAAGTTGAGAAAATTCCTTTCTGAAAATAACTTTTTAAACATTTTTAATAAAAAATGGTTATTGGATTTTTTCAAATGGCTTTAATATTTTAAATTGTAGTGTGTGTTTATGCACACATACATACGTGTGTCATGGAGGGCAGAAGATGGTATTAGATTCGCTTGGTACTTGGATAATAGGCAGTTGTGGGCCACCTGATTTGATACTGGGAACTGAGTTTACATCTTTTTGGAGGAACAGTAAGCAGTGTGAAATGCTGAGCTGCCTCTCATGTCCTCAAATGCTTTTTATGTTTGTTGATCACAAATTTTTCTTGCTATTTTACATTTTAATTTGTTAAAATATTGATTATGGGTTTTCAAGTACAATAAATCAACCTGTACTCTTGGCATAAATCCTACCTTTCTTTATGGATACATTTTATGTTTTGTGGCTTTATTTAGTAAAGCCTTTAGAATATTTGTATTCATGAAGACTATTTGTCTGGACCAATTTTAAAAAAACTTAAGTTGTGTCTATGTTTGTATGACTGTGTTGGGTATATGTTCAAATGAGTGCAAGTGCTCTTGGAAGCCAGAAGAAAGTATTTATTGGGTTCCCTGGATCTGGAAAGAACAACACTGTATAGTGTATTGAAAAGTAGTCCTGGAAGAGTTTTTCTTTTATAGAATTTTTTATTATGTTGTTCCCAAATATTTAGAATATGTCACTCTTAAAGCCATCTGAGCTAGTGCTTTTATCTGTTTAAGAGTTTTAAGCTACAGATAAATTTCTGAACAGATAGTTTAAATTTCCATTGTTTAAGTGAGTTTTGGTAGTTCGTTTCTTACATGGAATCTTTTTTTTTTTTGCCACGACATTTTTGCATTTTTACCATTTATGATTTAAAGAATTGATAGTGGTAATATCTACCTAATTCTTGATATTGATTATTTGTATCTTTTTATTACACCAGCTATTGTGTTTACTTTGAACAAGGTCTTCAGTTCTTCAAGGTAGTTACATTATTATTGTTTTATTCAGATTCTGTGCCTTACTTCTGGTGAAAAGTTGGAGCATTAGGCATCTTGTCTGATTCCTTTTCCACTTTTCAGGTACAGTCTTAATATGCATTTTTAGATTACTTAAGGTTGCCTTCAGGTTTAAATTTTTCTTGTATTATTTTTTTTGTTTGCTATGTCCAAGCTATAGTTTTTTATAAGACTACTTTTGCTCAATGGTCGAGATAGAATCTCGGTTTCTGATTTTGTGGCATTCTAGCAAAAAATGGCTGCAATCATAGCATACGTAGAACTTGATAACTTAGTAGCATCTTTTTCATTGTTGCCTTTATTGGATCTGCTATGGCCTAGCTCCACTGGATATTTAGAATAAACTGTGGAGTTCAGGGGAAAAGCAGAAAGGAAATGTTGGGTTAGCTCTTTTCAAAATGTTTTCTGTGGGAGAGACGGTTACCACTTTAAAAAGTATACATTTTGAATAATGAGTATGCCTTTTTAAACAAGATTGTGAGTGTTTTGCCTCTCACAGGGAATTTTTCAAGATAAAATGATGAAAATTGTGATGTTTTAGAACTGGAAAAAACATTTCTAATTGTATAATATGAATTACATATAATAAATTAGTTTTAGTCACATTAATGCTGTGAAACTTAAATAATCATAGTAGAATTCTTTTCGTGATCAGTTGATATCTAACTTTAGTGTTGTTCTTAGTATACATTACAATTTAAATTGAAAGACACTAGGAAAAGTCATCTTGGGTCTCTGATCTCAACCAGATATTTACTGAGCAGTTATCATGAACCACATTGTGTTTTGGACACGAGATTCAGTAGTAAAGGAGGAGCTTATATTCTTAGATACTCAGAGATCTTACCTTGTTAGCACACTGGATGGTCAGACTCACATGTACTTGCCCTAATGCCAATTTGTTCATTTGAGATGAGAGCTACAGCTGTTAATTAGACTGGTGAGGTTGAACTGAGAGATTAGTACATTTTCTCTTTATAGACAAGCCACATGGGAAGCCAAATTACAATCACAGGGTTGCTTGGTGAGAATGGAATCAAAACAAAAGGACTTGCTTAGATAATCCATGATTAGCATCCACCTGCTACAGGGACTATTTGGGTTTCCCCCAGTAGTGCTGAGCAGAAAAGCTTGCCAGTGTCTGGTGTTTGAGGGTCTTATTTCTGTGCTGACTGTTTTCCTCTGTTCATATTTTTTTTTCCCAAAGCAAGCCACAAAATACAGATAACTGACAAGCATAATCTAGGCTTTTCCCCCCAAACTGAACTTAGATCACCTTTGGAAATATTTAGAGGCACTCAGAAACTGGGGCTGAGCCCACATGTCGACACCCACTTTTGATTTCAGTACAGCACTATGCAGGTATTTTTACCCTCAGAGGGTAGTGCCTCTCTCTCTTGCGCCCCTCCTTTTCTCCCCCCTTTTTTCTTTGCCTTGTATCTATAGTGTGGGAAGGGTTTGGGGATTTCCTGTAAAAGACCCTTGTGTACTGGTATTACTAGTTTGAGTCTGTTTATGTAGTTACTGTCTTCCCTGTGATTTACTGATACCAGAACCTCATTCTTAAGAACAATCCCCATAAAATAGCATGTTTCAATGGAAGTGTTTGATTTATCTTAATGAGATAAAATGAATTTATTAAAGATAACAATAAATACATAAATTTAAACCTAGAAAGTTTTGAAATCCAACCATACACACCAACTTGGAAAAAAAAGAAAAGAAAGAAAAAAATTTAAAAATTAAAAAAGGAAAAGTCAATGTATTTAGAATTTTCCATAAAAGGTCCAGAGAACTTGAAAAGTTATTGTTTTCATGGGTAAATAGCATGTCTTTGTGTGCATTGGATATTCAGACACGTAATTTTAAGCCATTTTTAGTCACTAGATTATTTTATCATTCCTTCAATAATTGTTTACACATAAACCACTCACCAGCAACGTGGAAGTACCACTCCGTTTCTGTTTTAAGAAGTAAACAATAACTATTAAGACCTACCTGGTGATAGCCATGATTGTTTTATTCTTAGTACCAGTGGAGCGTTATCACTGTCTATATAACCACTAAAATTTTCCCCCTTGCTAGGGGCCCATTTTTATATTTCTTGAAGGCAAGAACCACAACAGTAGAACCTATAGCAGAAATTAAAATGTGTGTTAGCTATGTAATTTTAAACCAAACTCTATGGTGGTTTAAATGAGTTCCTCTATAGGCTCAAGTATTTGAACTCTTAGTCCTTAGTTGGTGGCACTGTTTGGGGGAGGTTTATGAGGTATTATCTTGTTGAAGGAAGGCTTTGAGAGTTTAAAGACTTGTGCCATTTCCAGTTGCCCTCTCTGCTTCATGCTTAAGGTAAAGGATATGAGCTCACAGTATTCTGCTTCAGTTGCCATGTCTGCCTGCTGCCTTTGCCTTGCCATTATGGAATATTAAATCTTTAGAACTGTAAGCAAAAATGTACTATCTCCATTCTGTAGGTGGTCATGGTGTTTTATTATAGCAACAGGAAAGCAAACTAATAAGAGCCCTTTCACCAGAATTAATCTAATTTGAATTTCATTACTAGGTTATACAATGCATAGATATATTAGTAACCATTTCTGCTTTCTATTCAGCCATAACCTATACTCTAGCAACTATAAATTTTTGGTTGTAAAAGGATGAATTATAGCAATGATTCAATTGCTAGGGCAATGGCTCAATGGGTAATAAATAGTTATTGCTGTACAAATGTGAGGACCTGAGTTCAAATCCTCAGCTTCCCCAGTGTTCATTTCTATAGCTTCAGTGCTGTTGGGAGTAGAGACAGGAGGATTACTGAAGCTTGCTGGCTTCCAGCCTAGTACTAGGTTAAATGAGATACCTTGTTTCAAAGGGATACCATGAATAGTGTTAGGGCAGGACACCCAAAATCTTCCTCTGGCTTCTATGCATGTACACACATACCTCCATACACATTACCACACACAATTCAGTTAATGGACGCCCCTCCCCCCAAAAAAAGCAACTAGTGAATCTTTTTTTTTTTCGTCTGAACTGCTCTAGTACTTTTCCTATTTTCCTGATGGACAAATTATGTTTTATAAAAGATAACAAATTGATTATTTTTCTTTGAGACAGGAATTTTAGTAGCCAACTCTGACATTGAACCTTTTTTTTTTTCATTTTTTGAGACATGGTTTCTCTCTGTAGCTTTAGAACCTGTCCTGGAACTAGCTCTTGTAGACCAGGCTGGTCTCGAACTTACGAAGATTTGTCTGCCTCAGCCTCCTGAGTGCTGGGATTAAAGGTGTACACCACCACCGCCTGGCTCTGACTTTGAGCTTTTGATTCTCTTGCCTCTACTTCCTAAGTTCTGGGTTTACAGGCATATACCACCTACCACACCTAAATACAAGTTGATCCTTTAAGACAGCAGTTCGAAACCTACGGGTCATGACCCCCAAAAGACTATCAGAAAACATAGGTATCTGTAATATAGTTCATAACAGTAGCAAAATTGCAATTGTGAAGTAGCAAAAATAACTTTATGGTTGGGGTCACAACAGCATAAGGAACTGTATTAAAGGGTCACAACATTAGGAATGTTGAGAACCGCTGTTTTAAGATGAAAATTACCTCTGACTCTTTGGGTGTGGTCTGTACTTTAAAGCCATTTGTTTACTTGTAAGTGCACTGTGTCATTCTATTTTTTTGTCAGTCTCAGTATTTACTCATCCTTAAAATATATTTCAGTCAACAACAGCTTTTCTTGCATACATTATTTCTTGCTATCAGTGTTCTAGAAATACATTGGCCAATATGGTAGTTACAGGTCATTATTTAAATTTTAATTAACTGAATTAAGTTAAAAGTTCAGTTTCTCAGTCATGCCAGCCACATATCAAGTACCCAGTAGACATAATAGCCAATATGGGGCTGTGAAATTATATCAAATCAAACAAAAAATTGGCTTCCTTGGTTATATTGGCTGTGTTTCAAGTGTTCATTAGCCATATGTTGAGTCACAGTGTTGTAGACTCTAACTTATGCTTAGTTTAGGGAGGAGGATTGCAAACTTACTTTGCTATCATTTATGTTTTTTTCTTGAGGTTAATATTTCTAAATATATTTACCTCCTTCTTAGATAGTTTAAAATATGTGAGAAGTTTGGTTTTGCAGATAAGCGGCAATGGAAATTGAAGTAGATATTAGTGTAATATAAAAATATTCATTTCTCTTATCTTCTATGGGTATTTGCTGAATTACAACAGCAATAGATAGGTATAGACACAGTGTTCTGCACTAAATAACAAAGCTCAGCCATCATACGAACATGTGACTAAGTTCTAGTAATTCTTTTTGTGATGGAGTATCCCTATGTCTTCCTGGATAGTCTTGGACAACAGTACTCTTAAAAATGATTCATATAGGTAAGATTCCATGATGTAGAAATTTAGGTCAGCTGTACTCTCATTAGATGAAATATTATTCAAGGAGTTTAGTTTGAAAAGACTTTTTACAGAATTTCTCAAGTGTAAAGCTGATATTAAAAGCTTGATGCTATGTGTTAGAATCATAAGTGTTATGAGTTAATTCAGTAAGGTGTTAAACATATTCTCTATACTCCCTTCTTTTGTTTATATCCATGCTGTCAGAATAAAAGGGAAATTCCAGACCAATGGTAAGGAGTATATTTTTGCCATGGGTGCACAGTTAGGTTGAAAGATCAATGTCTTGTAATATAGTCAGATTAGAGCAAACCATTCAGAGGACTATCATTGCTTCTTATGTATATGAAGGATGTTGTGAATATGCGAATGTACTAGAGACATATTTCTTGTAGCTAGCAAACACTATGCCATAGTCAGAGATGGCACGAGCTTTATTAAAATGCTTGTGCAGAGTAAAGACAGTAGATACACTGGGAAATTGTATGGATTTAAAAGAAATCAAGTAGTGGTTGTTGAATTAGTGTGATTCTGTGTGAATCACTGTTTAAACTAAATTCAGAGAGTAAAAACTCAAAGGACAATTATTGCTTTCAAAAACTAATTTACAACTGAAGATTATAAGCATATTCAAAGTATGTGATATGTTTTGACATATGTATACATTGTATAGTGATTACTGTAACCAAACTGATATACACACACATATATATTTTGTAATGATTACTGTAACTGCTTGTGCCACATTCCCATAATTTGTTCATCTTAAAAAAATTTGTTTTTATATAATATTTGTACTTATTTATGAGGTGCAGAATTATAATTTGATATTTATATACAAATGTGTTGTGGTCAAGTCAGGTTATTAACATTTCCATCTTCTCAAATATTAACATTGATACATTAAGAACCCTCCAATAGTTAGTTAAATTGCAAAATAAGTTTTTGTAGACTAAGTTAAGTAGGCTCTACTTTAGAACATTCGATTATTCTATAAGTGCTTTCATTCTTTCAGAATTTCATATATATTTTGTTTTTACCAAAATCCTAAGTGTATTTTGATTCATCTTTTCTACCCTTCCTAGCCTCCTTTTAAAAATCTTAGACGAATGAGAAGACTTTTATCCTCTTGTGCTGTGTCTGCTTCACTTAGCCTATCTGAAATAAGCACGGACATGAAAGTATCTCTTTGAAGAACATAGTCAATTTCTTAAATCATATAGTAGTTCTGTTTTCAATATTTTTAAGGGAAATCCACACTTTTTCATTGTGCTTGTATTCATTTACAATCTCACTATCTGGGTATAAAAGCTTGGTATTTGTCTTTTTGTTAATAGCCAATTTTTAAAAATAATGTGGTTGGCTCCCTATTATACCCAGGCTAGTCTTGAAGGTAAGTTAGTGTGATAATAGCCATTCTAACTTGAGTGAGATGGTGTCTCATTGCAGTTTTAATCATTGATTATTTAGATTGTCTTTATATTTTGTGTGAGTATTGCTGTATTAAATCTGTGGGTACAGTTTTTTCGTTGAAATGGTTATTTCACTGCCTCTGATTTTATTCCCAGAGATCACATGATGGTTCTGTTTTTAATTTGTTTGGGGAACTCCAACCTGTCTTCCACATATCTCTTAACAGTTTATATTCTCTAACATTGTGTAAGGTTTTCCTCTTCAGTATACCTTGCTAACACTTGCTACTTCTTTTTGTTTTTTTTGGTAATAACTACCCTAAGAGGTATAAAGTGTATATCTCACCATGGTTTGGTTTGCATTTCTCTGTTGGTTTGTGATGGTAAGTGTCTTGTAATATACCTAGTAAACATTCCTTTATCTTTGAAAAAATAGTCAGTTGCTTTGCTATGTTTTAAATCTGATTATTTGTTTGATTTTTTCTTTTCTTTTTGAGATCTATTACAATTACATAATTTCTCCTTTCCATTTACTCTCTCCATATACCCCTTCTTGTTCTTTTTCTAATTCATGGCCTTCCTTTCCTTGATGTTGTTACATGCACATATATTTGTGTATGTATATACCTATTCCGAAATATAGCCTGTTTAATCTGTGTGCTGTTACTTATATATATGATTCTTTTTGCAATTTTATGCAATCTCTATTGGGAATACTAATCCGTGTAAAAGATTTATAATTTTTAAATATCTTCTCTTTTTGTAGGCTGCATTTTCTTTTCACAATTGTCTCCTTTAGTTAGAGGTTTAATTTGATGTGTGAACTATTGATGCTATATCCAAAATACCATTCCAAAGATCATGGTCAAGGGGATCCCCCTTTCCTCCCCCCTTTCTTTTTCTAGAAGTCTTTGGGCTTTAATTCTTAATTTAAGTCTTAATCCATTTTGAGCTCATTTCTTCATACTATTGAGGAAAGGGTCAAATATTCTTTCACACGTGAATTGAATATCTAGTTTCTCCATTACCATATCTTAGGATGACATTCTTTCCCCATTGTCTGTTCTCATGCCCTTGTCAGAAGTTTGCTGACCATATAAACATGGGCTACTTTCTACTCTCTCTGTTCTCTTTCATTGATCTGTCTAGTTTTGATGTAATCATCCATCTCATTTGGTTACTGAAACTTTGGAAGTAGTTTGTAGTGTTGCCTCCACCTTTATTCTACTTTGCCAGAATTGGTTTGTCTATGTAGCTCCTAAATTAAATTTGAATTTACTTTTCTTATTTTGTTGTGTAGATTAAAACTATTGAAAATTTTATTTTTATTATTTTTATTGTTTGAGAATTTCATACATGAATATATGTTTTGAATAAATCTCCTCCTCTTGTCCCCCTATCATTTTTCCCTCCCAACTTCATGTGCTCCCTCTTTAAGCCTACTGTGTCTATTTAGTCCTGCTAGTAGGTACATGGGTACAGGAATTACATGCCTGAAGAGAAACAGATTGTCCCTCCTCCAACAGTCATTGATTGCCAGTAGCTCCTTAACTAGTGGTGGGATTTCATGAACTTCTCCCTCATTTATGCTTCGATATTGGCTGTCTTAATGCTGTACAAACCTCATGCACACAGTCACATCCATTGTGAGTTATTGTGTATAATAGTCCTGTTATGTCTGGCAAGTAATTTTGCTGCAGACATTTACTACCTCTAGGTCTTATAATCTACTCCCCTTTGGAGGAATCATTGTGCAAGAGGAAGCTAATGTAATTTTGATAGGAGTTTCATTGACTTTGCAGATTGTTTTGAATAAGTGTGAAGAATATTCTCATTATTGTATATTGTGTGTGTGTGTGTGCAAGGCATATGTACTTGTTTGTGTTTGTATTTCTGTGTGTGCACGTGTATGGAGGCCAGAAGTTTACTTGGGTATCTTCCTTCATCTCTCTGCACCTTATTATTTGCAAAGTGAGGCACAAGAGCTTACTGATCTTGGAGCCTACCAAATTTAGCAAGGCTGGTCTCTTGGCTTTTCTTCATCTCCCCTGTGCTGGGGTTAAAGATGCACACTGCCTCTCCTGGCTTTTACTTAGGTACTGGAGATCTAGACAGAGGTACTGATAATTGCACAGCAGGCATTTCACTAGCTGACCCATCTCACCAACCCCAGAACAGTCTAAATTTACAGATAACTGTTTTTACAAGACTAGTCTAATTCTCATACAGAGTTAGCTGAGAAGGCAATTGCAAGTAACTATCACTGATAAACATGTGCGTACAAATCTTCAAAGAAAAACAAAAACAAAAACAACTCACAAACTAAAGACTGTAGTGCATAGGATTATATATCATGGTCAAGTATAATTTATCCCCGATATGCAGGTGTGGATTAACATCTACAAATCAACAAATGTGATGCATATTAAGAGACTAAAGGATTACAATTATGTGATAATCTCAATATATGTTGCTAAAACATTTATAGAATTTAAGCACTTTTCATGATAAAAATTCTCAACAATCTAGAGATAGAATGATTGTATCTCAACATTGTACAGACTGTTTGCCAAACCCACAACTAACATTATATTCAGTAAGTCCTCCTAAGATGAGGAAGGTAATAAAGAGTCCTACCCTTGTTACTTCTATTCAACATAAGACTTTAAGTCCTAGTCAGAACAATTAGGCAGTAGAAAGAAACAGAAGATATCCAGATGAGAAAGGAAGAAGTCAAACTGTTTTCTCAGAGAATATGCTCTTTCTTAACTAAAGTTTCCTAAAGACTCCACCATAATGTTAAAACTAATAACAATGAATTAATTTAGTAAAGCTACAGGATATAAAAATCAGTATGCAAAATTATTTGTTTCCATGCACCTATGATATGAAAGGGATCACAAGAGAACTTTTACAACAGCACCAAATAAAATACACATTCAGGATGTAACATGATGGTAGAGGATATGGAAGGTCCAATATATGGAAGGCCCTGGGTTTCATCCCCAGTGCCATAAAAAATGCTGAAGTACAAATTTAACCACAATGATAGATTATTTTGTATACTAAAATCTGTGTTTATTGATGAAAGAAATTGGAAAAAGCACAGATAGATGTAAAGATAATATGTTCAAAGCTTTAAAAAATCAGCTATGGCGATGTGTATAGTCCTCACATAGAAAGTAAATATTCCTCTTTTTATTTCTATATTCATTTTAGATATTCTTTGCCAAAGTAACAGCCTGTTATGAGCGTGAGTATAGAAAAGAGATTTTTATTCATATTTAAAGAACATCAGTAATAAAAACATTTCTCAAGCTTTGACAAAGAACGCCTTTGTTTAAGGGTTAGGTATGTCTAAGGAAGTGACTCTTGCTAAAATCTAAGGAATAAAATATAATTCATCTTATCTTGTGTAAGAAAAATTGTCCTAACTTGCAAGCAGCTGAGTGCCTAATTTACATTTAAATCTGAAGTAATGAAGCCTTTATTTTTTTTTTTTTTTGCCAGAAACTACCATTTCTCCCAAATATACTCTCTATCAGGGGAAAAAAAGCCCACCTCATTATTTTGCATGGCAATGTGTCTTTGCTAATGCAGAAAAGCAACATAATTCAGGATGAAGGATTAATTTAAACTTCTTACATGCTCTTTTACAGGTAATTAACATTGTTTCTAGGGATCAAAAGGTGGGTTTGCACTGCACACCAAAAGGAATAGCTTTATCCTAGTGAATTGCAAAGAAAGGGAACAGTCTTTTTATCACCAGGATCAAGAGGTTTGTGAAAACTGTCATGTGTGTAGAATAGAAGCCCAAGAATTTTAGACCTCATAGGCCCTATAGCTGTAGAGAAACTAAAGTTAGGAGTGTATCTATGGAAACCCTTAGGAATAAACAGTGTTTATACTTACTTAAATAATTTCTGAATATTGTACAAATGACCCTTTAATTTATACTCTCTGGATTAGTAATAAATGGTAATATCTTTTACATATTACTGCTTCCTTAATGAAATTTTTTTTTTTTTTTTTTTTTTTTTTTTTTTTTGCTAATAATAAGTGTCCTTTTGAGGCATTTCCACTCCTTCACCATGGTTGGTTGTCTAATGTCTATTAGTTTTCTGATTTTTAAACTCAGAAACTGTTGACTGTCCATTTGCTTGGAGCTCCTTATTCACATTTTTATGACCTTTGCTCTTGACACTTGCTGTAAATGTATGCCTTCATTTTCAAATCTTGTCAGATTTTTAGGTGGGGTCTCAACTGTATGTTGCTAACTCTGGCTGGTCTGAATCTCACTAAGTAAACCAGGCTTAAACTCTAAAAAATCTTAATGCTTATATCTGGCGTTAGCTTTTGCCTTCTTTCTATTCTCAACTCTAGCATCATCTGTCTCACAGGATTTAATCATAGTAGATTTTTTATTTTCGAGACAGGGTTTCTCTGTGTAGCTTTGGAGCCTGTCCTGTTGCTAGCTTTTGTAGACCAAGCTGGCTTTGATCTCACAGAGATCCATCCGCTTGTCTCTGCCTCCCAAGTGCTGAGATTAAAGGCTTGTGCCACCTCAGCTCTAACCAGTTAGTAGATTTTTTTATATTCCAAAACAGAATTTTTTATATTCCAAATGGAAATTTTGAAGATGCCCACCAAAATACCTAGGAGTGAATTTTGAAGAATGCAAGTTTTGCTTAAGAGTAGACC
>NW_026068135.1:1220987-1280720 GCF_014885135.2 Alexandromys fortis | reverse complement strand
ACATCACTAACCCCAGTACTCAGGAGGCAGCGGCAGGCGACTCTGAGTTCGAGGCCAGCCAGCCTGGCCTACAAAGCTAGCTCCAGGCAAGCCAGAGCTGTTAAACTGAGAAACCCTGTCTTGAAAAAAATGCAAAAGAAACACACACACACACACACACACACACACACACACACACACACACACACGAAAAAAACCAGTTAACTTGAGAAGAACTTGAAGTTATTAAACTGCTTGAGGAATTTTGAATGCTTGGTCTTGGTGGCATAACCAGTCATTTATTGACCACCACTTTGGTTTTATGAAGTAAATGTAGTTATTTGTAGTTTTTTGGCATCTCAGTGGTTGTGAAGGCTAAATATTTTGTGGTGTTCTGGCATAAGAGTTAATGTATCAAGTTCTTCTCTCTGAAACCAGATTGATTATATCATCTAATCCTTATTTTCATTCCCTGAACCTTGGGGGCTATTGCAGATGGGGTGGGAATGTCATTGATTTCCCAGCTGTGCCAGACGAGTAATCCTGAGTTTGGAGGAAACAAAAAGAGTTCCTTACCAGAAAGAGGCTGTAAGTTCTGTTCTGTGAGTAAACTACATTTCCTGTGCAAACTCTGATTATATCGTTTCTCATTGTTTTTGAATTTATCCACACTCTTTGACTTATACTTTCCGTTTTAGAAAAGACCATATGTCTTGACAGTATGTTGTAACCTTCAAATATTTCAAGACATAAACTGGGGTGCTGATAAAGCTGATAGCAAATTTAGGATTATTTTGACTTAATTTAGTATCCCTGACAGTGAGTGTTAGGTTTTTCTTGTGATAATCATTATCTTAGCTAAGATTAATAATGTTCTCCTCAATAATGAGTAGTTTGATTTTTGTACTGGTTTCAGGAATACTTGGATAATGTGAGAGAGATTGAAGTATTTAGGCATTCTTGTAAATAGCCATACTATATCAGAAACTAGGAGAAAGACTTTTTCCATTGACCTCAAAGAACTGAAGTTCAAAGTAAGCTTGTGGTCGTTACTCATTACCTCTTTTCTTTCAAACAGAAAACACTTGGGTTTCTGTGGACAAGGCTGCTTTTTAATGGCATGTTCTCCAAACAGCTGTTAAGCATTTCCCCCTCCCCAATACCACAGACCACATCTGTTCCCACTGTTGATTAGCTAGAGGGTGGAGAAAGAAGAGAGGCTGTAGCATGTGTAATTACCAGTAATTAATTCTTGTTGAGCCTCCTCATTCCCTCTATTCTAACTCCACCTACTCTTCTTCCTGTCTCAGTTGTCAGTTTTACTTCATGTTGGCTACTTGTGAAAAACAATCTTGATGCCTATACAGCTGTTTTTCTAAGGGCTTATATTCACCTTAGAGTGAAGCTTTTATTTTTCTTCTCCTGGCAGAATCTCTTGGTAACTCATATCAAATAAGGAAACACAGAAGTAATTGAGCTTCGGATAACTATGTCGTGTGTCCTTAATATTATGGGTTTTGCTTTTGTAACATTTTCAACTGTTGACAGTTTTTTTACATATATTCTCTGTTAAAGAGACTGTTGCAGAATATGATTGCATGTGAGAAAAACAAGCAAATTTCATGTTCACTTTCTTTGTGCAGTAACATGCATGGAAACGTAATTATGTAGTTAACATGTACTAATAGTCACATGTAATGACTTTAAAACCTTTTGGGGGAGATGATAGTCTGCTTACTTTCTCTTTGTAATAAATTCTGGTTAAAATAAATAGAGCTTTGAACATTTTGATTAATATGTTACAGTTAAGAGATGTATCATAGGATCATTCTTTAATGAAAGTTTATAGTACATGTAATTTAGAAATCCTAAAAGCCTAGATTTTCAAAATGTGATATTTCTTGTGAGTCCGATTTCAAGAGGATCAAGCAAGACATTAAAAATGCTTCCTCTGTTTTAGAATTTATTTGATGTATCAGCCATGATTCCAACAGGAATAAGATAGCACTGGGAGTAATCGTATCTGCTGAAGAGATGACTTAAAAAATGTGGGCTGACAGTAGTGAAATAATCAGAGAAACTGGAAGAACTCTAGGGCAATTAATTGCAGGAATGTTTTCCTCTTCGGAAAGAGGAAGGGAGATATACTTAAAACTCCTGATCATGAGTATGTGGACCCAGATAGCCTTTCCCATTCCTCTGCACAGAGCCTTGGGCATTTACCTCTATTCGCCTTCCTTTCCTGATCACTGCAGTGATTCCTGTTAGCCAAGTCCAGTTGGCAGTTAGTGATACCTGGCTAGTACATTAGGCCAGCCTTCTCACCCAAGTTACTGGAATGGAGTCAACGTGAGCTATCTGACATATTTGGAGACTTAGAAAAGTTTGCCTAAACATGAAAAGACTCTATTCGGTAACATGCATTAGATACTCTTGCAGTACGCATGTTTAGAATCAGTATGTTTTATGAAAGTCACTTTTCAGGCATGACCTACTAAGATTATGTAGATTATTTTAGCTACAGATACAGGTTAGTGATTCTCAAGAGGGACAAATTTGCTGATATGGGACTCTTGTCAATGTCTTGAGATATGCTCACATATGTGCTTGTTTTGGATTGATGAAAGACTTACTTCTATTTTAGGGTGTTTACTGGAGAATGTAATTTGAGAAATGACCATTAATTTTGCCAAGAAAATTTTACTGGAAAAAGAACAATCTTAAGTTTTCAGAATGAAGCATAGGTTACATGGTTACACATTAAAGATGAGGTGGTGATAGGGTTAGTGGGGAAATTAAAATGAAAATATGAAGAAGTGAGGCTACTGTCAATAATCTTAAGTGCAAATTCTCAGTATAGTTTGCACGTTCTCAAAAGGTGCAGACTGCTTTTTATTCATCTGCAGTGTTAAGTGTCATGTCTTGAGCACTGTAGACTGTCAGATTGTATTTGTCAAGTGTAGTAATCCTTGGTTTGGGAGAAACGAATGCTACAGACACTGGAGTGAAAGGAGCCAGAGAGGCTTGAAGAGAAGAGATTCTTACAGAATCTTGACAGAAATGACTGGATTTTGAGGAAATGTGAAGAGCATATTGGTCATTCCACTAAAAGCACATGAATTGCCAGACACCTGACCCTGGCTAGAGCCTTGGGTATTGATTACCTTTTAAAGAAAAGTATAGCAAGTAGAGTCAGGTATATTTAAATGATGTCTAACCACTTACCCCCTTTTCCCATCTTGTATCAACACCCCACCCTTTTAAAAATTGACTACACTGTTTGGTCTGTGCATGGTCTCAAGCTGTGTCTCTTTTCTTTTCAGAGAGATAGGAATGGATCCAAAGAAAAAGGTTTTGGGACTTGGTGTGATTAGTTTAGCCCTCTGTTTTTACATTCCTTTAGTCCAGCTCTTGGGTCCCATTGCTTTAAGTTTCAAACAGTGGAAAGTATTTAGTTGGAAGTGATCATCATTATTTGGTTTTTACTACACATTCCTTTAGGCTAGTGAAACTCCTTTTATGATTCCCTCAGTTCTGAGCCCCTTGTAAATATTTTTTAACTAGAGAGGTTCTATAGTATTCCTCCTAAGATTATAAACATAAGTAGTAGATTGAGGTAGGAAAGTGTCATTAGTCTTGACCAACACTTCTCAGCTTTTGTGCTAAGATCAAGTGTAGAAAATCTTGACCATTAAGTGTTCATTCTTAGGATAGGGAGAACTGACACTTACAAAATATCCTCTGTATTATCCATGTGCTGTGGTACCCATTTTACAAACTACCAGCAGAGGAGCCATTCATGTCACTTGGGCAGCAAACCTAGTTGTACCGCTTTGGTGGTATTCTTTTGGGTAAAATAAGAGTAGCCAGGGTCTAAGATTGTGATGATTAATTAATTGTTACTGTATTTAGAATCATCAAAGAGACACACCTGGGTCTGCCAAGGAGGACATATCCAGAGAGAATTGAGAGAAAATGTGTCCTGAATGAAGATGACGCTCTCATGTAGGCCTAGTTCCTGACCTAAATTATAGGGGAATGATGAAAACCAGCCCAATGTCAGCATTCCCTTTTCTCTGTTGCCTGGTTCACCTTAGCCTAACAGACTAAGGTTTCTGCTATCTCAGCTACCAACTGTTTTCCCTACCATGCCTTTCCTACCATAATGCATGGTATCTCTTCAAGTTGTGATCTCAAATTAACTCAGTCCTCCTTTATGTTGTTTTTTGCCAGATATTTGGTGAGAACAATAAGAAAAGGTGGTTAACACAAAGATGCCCATAACACAAAATAGCTGCCCATATTATTTTAGGACCTATTTGGCATCAGTGTAAAATCACTATAAGTATGGAGGAAGAGGCTATTCTTTGGGAAAGTGTTATGTATAAGATAATCAAATTTAAATTCTGAACTATAGAAAGTAAAATGTCAATATTGGCAAACAAGTGTATTGGGAAAAGGTTATTGTTTTCATCTGTGATCATAAATTGGCATTGTGGTAGAATCTTAAGGGATAGAGAATCATAAATTTTTTATTGTTCATTAAAGAAGTTGATCAGCATGAACCAGTTTTGTCTAATATTCACAGGCCTTGTTGATTCCTCTACAAAGACAGACTGCCAGAAGGTCAGCTGATGGGTGTGGAATAGAAGAGAAAAGGGTGGGTTTAAGGTGAAGCAGAACTTGTGGGAGTGGCTAACCAATGACTGGTCCAACTTGAGACCCATACCAGGAGAGGGAGCCCACTCCTTGCATTGCTTGGATGGCTAGGAACCAGCGGTTGGATAGCCCATGAGACCTAGGAAAGAACTGAATACTACTAGCAAAAAAAGGAAAAAAAAGAAAGTCAGGGAAATGATTCCTAAATATACTCTTCTATATTGGAACCTAGTATAATCATCATCAGAGAGGCTTGATCTATCAACTAGTAGAAGCAGATAGAGAGACCCACAGCTAACCATTAAGCTGAGCTCAGGATATCCTGTGGAAGAGAGGGAAGAAGGATTGTAGGAGCCAGAGGGGTCAAGGACACTATAAGAACGTGGCCCACAGAATCACCTAACCTGGACTCATAGAGGCTCCCAGAGACTGAACTGACAGTCAGGAAGCCTGCATAGGTCTGAATAGGTCCTCTGCGCATATGCATGGTTGTGTAGCTTGCTGTTCTTGTGGGACTCCTAACAGTGGGGGCAGGGACTGTCTCTGATCTTTAGCCTGCTTGTGGGACCCTACTCCTACTGGGTTGCCTTGTTCAGCCTTGATATGAGTGCAGGGTCTCTCTGTAGACCCTGCTTAATTATTGAGCCATTTGTCCATGACTGGCCTGGCTGAGGAGGGGAAGTATGCAGCTCAGTCACTCAGCCCCCTGTCTGGAGACAATCAGGCTCAGTGTGCAGTCTAGTCAACAAGGAACTCCTTTATTTCCTTACAGCCTGCAACTTCTAAAGCAAACCCCCACGAATCCCAGAAGAGGAAGGGAAATTAGCCAATCACATCAGCAGTCACTTAAGCATGACCCATGGCTCCTACAGCCCCTTATGGGGATCACCAGGGCTTCAGGCACTTTTTGTCAACTTACCCCATCTTTAACTCCAATCATCCTTTTTGTAAATAAGTCAGATCTCCTACCCCTTACTCCTCTTCAGCACCATCTTGACTGGGAAAATTCTTCATGGGCTTTGTGACGTTACTGTTTTTGAATTTCGCGCCCTTTTCTGTTATGCTTTTGATGTAGCTGTTATACTTTTGGCGCCAACTTCACTTTTTTCTGTCACTTTTTTTTGTGCTAACTTGGCCCACTCCAGCCTCCTATATGCTCAATTCAGCCCACAATATGAGGGTATGTGTCTAGTCTTATTGTAACTTTTTACACTGTATTTTGTTGATATCCCTGGAACGGCTGTGTGGATCTGTGGGAAAGGTGAGGTGGGGGAGAGGCTGGAAAAAGAGGAGGGAGGGGAAACTACTGTTGGGATGTAATATATGAGTGAATAAAAAAGGGCAAAAAGGAAGAAGAGAAATTTCTTAAGCCTTTGCCTTAAACTTAATACCATTTTTTTCTTCTATTGGTTTAGTTTTTAGTATCTCAATAAACAAAAACCAAGAAAGGTAGTTTTTCTTTTTGATAGAAGTTCTTGGAAAAACTTCACTTTCATCTTTCTTATTCCATTTCCTTCAAGATTGAGGAGAGCTATTATTTAAGAGGTTGATTTGTGTTCTTTATAATAATCTTAAGCCTGTCTGTTTCTTTTTGTTTTTATTTTGAAACAAAGTCTTTCTTTGTAGCTATCCTAGAACTGAGTGAGTTTGCATGCCAGGATAGCTTTGAATCCAGATCCACCTGTGTCTGCCTCCAGAGTGCTGGGATTAAAGAAAGGTGTGTGTTGCCATGCCTTGCCCAGGGCAGCATGGTTTTGATAAACAACAAAAGCCTTTGGTAGTTAGTCCAGTTTATCTAAGTGATAGAAAAATATATCTATGGTATCAACAGTTGTGGAATTTTTCCCCAGCATAATATATTAAAACTAAGCAGAAAACTTCAAAGAACAAAGACAAAAGTGATGTGTGTTAGTGGTAGTTTGAGATATTTCAGGAGTGTTGAGATGTGAAGAAAAGCAATGGCCATATTTAGAAAGCTGCCTCAAACCCAAGAGTATCTATTGAAGTAAACTTGATGACAATTTTTTTCCTGTTCATGAATCATTGTATTCCTATAAAAGCGAAAATTCCTCTTCATCTAAACAAATGGCTTCCACATCTGTTTTCTTAGTTTCTCAAAAGGGTGTTTTTGGCTTGCATTTTTTTAAAGTGTTTATCTGTTTAAAATGAAATATCATCAAAAGCAATTTGCACATCAAAATCCAACTTGGTCTACAACTAACGAGAATTAAGCCAGGACTGATCCAGTGATGATGTTGGTAGTGGTGTACGAATACATGAAGTGCTTTTTAATTCTACATCAAGAAGTTCTTAGGCTGGTGAAATTTTATTGATTTACTTGTATGCCCTTTGGTTTTGAAGACTGATTAGATAACTTTGGAATACATCCAAATGATCTGTTCTCAGTGTTCTAATTATAATCCTTTTGGTTAGGAATTAATTTGTATTTTTGAACTTTTTATTCCCATTTTTTAGTCCCCCCTATACTGTGTCACTAAGAGCTCTCTAGTTACTGTTTTTTTTTAAATGCTCTTTGCGCTTGTCTGAAGCACTTGTTCAGTTTCTTACTTCTATTTGAGTTTGTGCATCCTCAAGTGTTTTGATTTTATCTTTTTAAATCTTTAGTGTCTTCTTGGGTAACAGGCTACCATGCCCTTGTCCATTCTGCCATTTAAAAATAAAGAATGAGAGGCAGCTGGAGTGCTGGGTCTTTCACAGCTGACAGCAACCTGATCTACTGGTAGGATTCTTTATCTGAGTACCCACATGCCAGTGGTGTGTGTCTCATTCTCACCGTGCCATCTGCAGTCCGACGGTCTAAGAGGGGAGGAGTGTAGAAGAGAAAAACATCACCACCATTCCTGCTAACAGTAGGCTGCAGGACTCCTGGCTTCTTACCTCAGTGGGATCTTTGGGCCTTGATTAACGTTTTGTTTTTAGAGAAGGTTGTATCAATCCTTCCACCTCCACCTGCTTCTGAGTTCCAGCTGCTTGCCCGGTATAAACAGTGACTTGTTCTGGGGCTAAAGTTCTATGAGAACTGTGTGACATTTGCTGTTTTGAAATCTAACCAGTCACAAAGTAGAAAAATCACTTCTGACTTGGTCATAGTTCTCTGGGAAAGTATGAAGGATATAATTTGAATACTGAGGAGAACCCAGTCTTGTTTTGCTTTATTTTCAGTTTGTGAGGCAAGGCTTTACTTTGTAGCCCAGGCTTGCCTCAATTTCACTATGTAATCCAGGCTGGTTTTTAATTCATGATGACTGCTATGCTTCTGCCAGCTGAGAGCTAGTACTTTAGGTGTGAGCCACCAAGTCTGGATCCATCACCTTTTCTTTTACTGGATAAATTAAATCAACTGCTTTCTAACGGCACCAAATTTGGCATAAGAAAGAACAGCTTTCCCTGCAACATTGGGGGGGGGCAGAGGAAAGGATGGTTACTTAAGACTAAAGTTAGTTGTTTCATGTGATATAAATTGATCCTTGTTCAGTTTTCCCATGAAGCTTATCAATACATCTCAAAAACAGGCAGAAATGGAGATTTTAGTTGCTATTTGAGTTGCGCCCTGAAACTGTTTTGGTGACTTGTGAAAAGGCGCAGTGTTCCTCCTTTTTGACCTTGTTCACAATTGTACTAGCCACCTGTTAGGATTGTTCTCATTCAAGGTCATTATATGGTGCCTGACTGTCTGACTGGCAGTCTGTGTCAGATTTGCCAGTGGCCCCTCATTTGTATGACACCTGCCAATTTTGACAGAGAGAATGGAGACACGATAGCTGATAGGGAATGGAAGGTACTGGAGGAATGAGGGATCAAGAGCTTGGAGCACCTGTCATTTTAGTATCATTGATTGCGGTGTGAGCATTTGTGTAGTTCCCCCTTTCTCTGCTATGCCTTCCTGAGTTGTGCTGTCTGTCTCTCAAGACTGTTATTTGTAGGTTGACATTGTTTTGCTTATTCATATACTGTACCTCTTTCAACTAGATTTTTTGTACCCCAAATACTCTACATCCCCTCTGCTCTCTGAGCATTTTAGCTTTTACCTGCCTGATTGCAATCTTCATTTAAATTTATTGTTGTTGTTGTTTGTAGTGTGTAGGGGTGTGTGCACACACATGTACACATGCTATGATGCACTTGTGGAGATTAAGACGATTGCTTTCCAGAGTCAGTTCTCGCCTTCTGCTTTTACAAGGGTTGCAGGGATTGAACTCGGGTCACTGGGCTTGCCCAGTAAAGTACAATTACCCACTGAACCTCTTGCTAGTCTTGTCCTCTTCATTGAAAAGTCCCTAAGTATGTCCTATTCAATTTCAAAACTGCCCTCCCCAGATTCCTTTTCATAATGAATGATGATGCAGTTGTTAAGTCAAGAACATAAGCATTATACTTGACCCCACTGTCCTCTTACCCCAAGTGCAACCTGTCGCCAAGTCATCTAGATTTCATTTCTTAAATACATGTGATTCTGTATTCCTGCTGACACTTTTCATGCTGTTCAGCCCACAACATGCCACTCTGGTCACTGTGTTCCTACCCTAAATGTTTGCTACATGTTTTATTGTCTTAGAGACCTCTTGATGCTGTCAGTCTACCTTGTCACTCTCTCAAGTCCTTAATATGCTTTTCTTTATACTCTACCCGCTTCCCCGACCATTCTAACCCTATGTATGTTTTATAGTTTTTCTATTGGAGGAATAAAACTCTTATTTTAATAAACTTTTAGAACAATGTGATTTCCTTTTATTAGCTTTCAGTTTCGTGTATCAATTTGTACGTTCTTTACATAGTCTTCCTTCATTCTCTTTTTCCTGTTATCTCTGTGATTCATCTTCCACTTATATGCAATCTATTTCCAAAAACTTTTCTGACTCTGGTTCCAGTGGCTTCTATCATGTACGTGTACACACACACACACACACACACACACACACACAGGAAAGGATCATTTCTTTTTGTTTTTGTTTTATTGAGATAGGGTTTCTCTGTGTCACAGCCCTTCTGGAACTGCTTTGTAGACGAGGTTGGCCTAGAACTCACAGAGCTCTGCTTTCCTCTGCCTCCCGAGTGCTGGGATTAAAGGTGTGTGGCACCATTGCCCTGTAGAAAGGGGTCATTGCTTAATCATTCATCTTTGTGTTCCCTATCAGTGAGTGCAGGAGAAATTCAGTGAGTTGTTTTTGGTGCATGAATAAATGAATTCTTGGGGGCGAGGAGCTTCTAAACAAGAAGATAAAAGATAATATAGTGCTTCACATATCATTTGTATAAAATGCTTGAGCCATGGCCAACTTGAATGAGTAGAAATGCCACTTTGGAAGTGATGGACAATTTGGGGGGGGGGCAGTGAGAGGCAGATTCTTACACAAATCTTAAATTACTGCTTCTAGACTGTCTTCTATGGCTCTCTCCTAGGTGACTTTTCTCTAATTTCCTTTCATACTTTTTTTCTGAAATTATAGAAGGTAATGGGGCAGAAGAAAAAAATGGTTAATAAATGATAACCTGTTATTTGATTCGTTCTTAAATATTTATATTCTAGAAGAATGGCTGAGCAAGTGTCTGTAGTACTTATGTCCCTGAATAGATGAAAACAATTACTTTTTCCTGAAACTAGAATATCTTTTTGAAAGTTGTTTCTCTGAAGTGGGCCCCTCGATTTAAAGCATGGAATTGTTTTTCTGAACTCCTAATAAGATAGCCTTTGTTTAAAAACCTTACTATAAGAGGGTGTACTGAAAGGATGATCACTGTTAAACAGAATTTCCTGTATAACTTTAGTTCTGAGCAAAGACGTTACCTTCTAAAGTATTCAGTGTAGAACTGTAAGTCATACTGGGGAGCAGATCAGTGGTAGAGCACTTTCCTGACATTCTTGAAGCCCTGGATTCAATTTCAATACTAAAAAATTAGAATAAAAAGGAAGGACAAAAGTTCCTTCTTCCACCTGCACGTCCATGGAGAGTAATGAAAAGCAGCACAGTGACTGTCTTGTTGCATGCTGATCCTACAAAGGAGACTTGGTGAAACCAGAAATGCTTTTGTCAAAATGATGATGGCAATGCATTGGTCACTTTCCAGCTTCATGTCCTCTAGACTACCAGCTATGTGCTCCTTCAGGATTGAGCTTTAAGCTATGTGCTTAGTAATGACAACTGACAACTTGTTAGATCTGTCATTTGTTTGTTAGGGGTTGAGAGCTTAAAGTTTTCTAGTCAGATTTTCCCATGACCTCAGTTATAAAGAAAATGTTGCAGATTCTAGAAAATGCTAATGTCCTTTTAGCTGTAAGTATTATCTTGATTGCAGTGCTTCAGAATTGCCCAACTTCATTATCTGAGCATAGCCAGCCTGACGCCTCCTTCTCAAATAGACAATTATGATCAATTAAGCACTTTCAGGCCTTATAGAATACTTAATTTTATTAGTCAATTATTTGTGCTTTGAAAGAGTTAATGGTAGCTACCCAGGCCATTATTAGAAATTAGAATGTCCTAAAATAGAAAGGCTATTTCCTTTGTGTGTGGCACTGCAGTGGAAAATGCCAAGCATAGTTTTTACTGAGTTAAAGGGTGAGGGAAGGCGGGGTGGGGGAGAAAGTTACATGTAAATCATTTAGCCATTAACCTAATGGGTGGGTTTATAAATCCTATTACTGTAAGCCCTTTTCATTTCCACTGAGGCTTGGTTCATGCTTGATCCCACTAATGTAAAATTCATTCCATCTAAGTGATTACTGAAGTAAGACATTTTGAGTCAATTTTAATCAGGTTGTGTGAAACTTGCTTGAGTGCTGATGTTCACTAAAGCATGGACATAGCTTGGCCGCATCTTAATTAGCCCCACAGATGAATCAATCAGGGAGTCCACTCTCAGAGCTTTTGGACATGTACACGCGTTTTTTTGAGGAGAATTTCACTAGAGGTAGGGGCTGAAAATGCCCAACTCAAAAGCTAGGGGCAAGAGCCATTGAGTGGGAGTGTTTAGAATCTTATGGACATTCTAAGAATCCTAAGGGTCAGAAAGTTCTGTTCTCGTGACTTTCGGGGATCTTCAAGGGTACTTAGGTTTAAGCAAATTAAAGTTTCAAATCTGATGAAAAATGAGAATCTTCTTCCTAGAAAAATGCATATATTCAAATCTTTGCTAGGAGTTCTAACAATTTTTTACTGACCTTAGGTTAATATCCCCTGCTCCAGTTTCAATCTTAGCTTCTTAGGATTTTATTTCTTTTTACGGGGAATTTAATATTTTTGGAGTATACAGGCCCATACTTGAGCTCTTGTATTAGTGAGTAGATTAGATTTAAGTGTGCTTTACAGCCATCTCTACAAACTCTCCAGGGTCCCGTGTGAGGTACAGCCTCAAGCCTGGTGTTACTGTTTCAGCATAACTTGAACTTCTAAACCAATTAAAGTTGGAATGTGAGTTTATAAAAATCCACAGGATAAATATTCATATTCGAGTAAAGAAATTGTAAGATATGGAAGAGATTCAGTTTAAAATTTGAAGCCATAGTTGATGATATTTTAGATTTTTGGATCAAAATTAGAGCCCTGTCAAATTGTAGGGCAATAATTGAGAGATACTGATAAATATCATTAAATGTGTCTTCTGGGGAGTAGAAACCTTTCAGAAAGTATTGTTTTTCAACATGTTTTCTATTCTTTACACATAGGTTACCAGAAGATCTAATTAGCTTATAAATTTAGGGTTTAAAACAAACTCCATTTACCTGGAGATGTATAGGAGAATATGATTTCAGTTAGGTTTATAATCGATAGGCCTTTATTGTTGGACTAGAATGTCATTTTTTGATCTGTGTATATAACCATGGGTTGAGTTGGAAGATTAAAACTCACTCACTTCATTTCTTGTATGGAAAGAGCCAGCATTTAAATACATATTGTGTGTGTGTGTGTGTGTGTGTGTGTGTGTGTGTAGGAGAGGTCTTCTAGAGATGAATGTTCTGATTTATAATAGCTTTATTCTTTCAAAATGGGCCATCAAGGGTGTTCCTCATTATATCATAACCTGAGATAATTATTTATTGAATTATTGTTCTGTGCCAAGAATTGTGTTAGGTTTAGTTACGACATGCTCTCTGTCTATAGCTAGCTTATAGCCTCTCAGTCTTGCTTCTTGACAAAGAACTATGTGGCCTAAAATATAAATGGTGCTGATGATGAGAGACCATGATAAATTTGTAGATGTGTTTGTGCACTCTCTGGGAGTAGAAAAAGATAACAAAAGGTATTGGGTGCTTCTAAGTACTGCAAATATAGCCAGCCGCCCACTTATACTATGTGCATAAAGCTATGTAGACAGTCTGTGAGCACTAATGGTTTTAATTATTTTACAATTAAACCTTTCAAAGGCAAAAAAATATGAAAATATATTCTTGAAGTCAGTGTTGATATTTTTGCTGACTATATTAATGTCTTCCTTTCCTAATACTAAAGAAGTGAGTTTGCTTCAGAAACAAAACAACCAAATCTAGTGAAGTGACGTTTATTCATGTCAAACTTGAAGTTCTAGATTTTTAGATTGGGAGGTATTCCCAGCCTCCTTGTTAAATCAATGAAGACTCAGAGACCTAACTAGTAATTGGTGGTTTAAATCAGGACTCAGGTTTTTTTTCACTTTTTTTTTTTTAAAGTTAGTATTTGTAAAATGTTTTATCTTTACAGAGGACTTTTTCAGCATATAGTTCTTTTTATTCCAACCCAGTTCAGGGAACTAGGTACAAAGAACACCCCAGTTTTAGAGAAAATAAATTAATATTAATAACAGTAAGCAATCCAGTAGCATAAAGGCAGTAATTGTTAAAGATAGAAAACAGAATGCTTATTAAGCTCTTAGCACCTATTCTGCGCATTTTACAGAGAAAACATATAAGAATTAAGACTAAAAATGTAGAGCGAAAATGTAGTGTAAATTCTATTTAAAAAATGTTCACCAAGTAGAATTGTAGTACTGGGTCTTGCTTGGAAACTGCTGAAATTTAGAGAAAGCACTTAGATGATGGCTGGATTACCAAATATCACAATATTTACATTCCTTCTACTTTCCCATTTCCTATCATTCAAAACCCTTCATTTTGCTACCTCTATTATGCTATTCTACTTCTAAAATTTTCCAGTTATTTCTAACTCCGTTCATTAGTAGCCATTGAGATTTCACTTACCATTTCTTTATGTATAATTTGTTTGGAATTTAACCTTATACACTATTTCACTAGAGTGTAATATTTTCATTATGTTTAACATATAGATTACGCATCGAAGTGGGTTTCTTGTTAGTATTTATTAGTAGACATAATCTTGGGAGTAGGACCTTGAAACTTTTTTTTAACTGAAAAACTGATGCCCTCTATTGTTTAGTGTTAATAAATACTATTAATCAGCAATGACACCTAAAAACAGTTCATAAATTTTGAGTGCTTTGCAACACAACAGTATTGTTTTGAAAGAAAATATAAATAAATCCCAGGTGTCCTGCTTGGCATATCAGTAGCAGGCTTAGGTGGCTGCTGTTAAACTTGGTGTAGAAAACTTGTACTTTCTGCTTAGTAAATAGCATATTGTAAGTATATTTCAGAACAAACCATTTTCTTTTAAAAACCAATTTTTTAAGTTTTGTTTCTAGTTTGTGCCATCTTTCTCCAGCCTTCAGAGGCTCAGATTTGGGTTTAAATACCTTTTGCTATTATTTTAATTATTGCTTTCCCCACCCCCACCCTTTCCTGTTTCCCCCTCCTCTTTCCCCCTAAAGCACTGTTCTGCAAAGCCTGCAATGATTGATATGATGGCAGTGCTGTCATTCTTTTTAACCAAAAAAAAGTCATTTTTGTTCTAGTTATTTTAATAGAGTCCCATTAAAGATGTATTGCTGACTGAAATATCGGCATGAAGGGCTCTCACTGAGCTGAGCCCAGGAATTAAGAAGTCAGGAAATCGGCTGCTGCATTGCAAGAGAGCCTTGTGTGACACCGAATCTCCTGATTGGGGAGATCATTACTGCTATTATGACTCGACTTGCGTAGGAATTTTAAATTCCATCTGAATGTCAGTAATAACCCTCTTAGCAAATTATCCTGAATAAAATCACGAAGGCATTTTATATAATAGGTGTTGAATTACTGGATAGATTTGCTAATTAAATACTCTTTGTTCTGCTGCAGTTGACATTACAGGGTAAGATCTTGAACAATTATTCTCAACAGCTGTACTTTGTTAAGGGAAAAATTAACCACAAAGTTTATTTTTTTACACTTGAAGTTGGCAGATTTTTGAAATGTGCTTGAAAAAATTCCATCATCCAATTGGTAATGAGTAGCTAAATATGCAGGTGTTGCTGTGAAATCAGATAGCTGCAGCCTGCCTTATTAATGAATTTAGCAATCTTTCGAGCCCTGTTTGCTGGCCGCTTGTGCTTATAAAATGATTTTCTGTCAGAATGGCTAGCTTTAATATTAGGCTTGTCACTTTGAAATGAATTTTTGAACAGTCATCTTGTATTCACTGTACCTTGTGTCCCGTAGATTTTTCTGGATACCAGTGGCTATTTTTAAAAATGCATTTCTTCAGTGGAGGAAATACCTGTAATGTATAAGTTTTTGATTAATAGTTTCTAGAACATTCATATGGATTGGCTTTTGTAATAAGGCTGTGGGATACAGTGAAAAGAAAACGAATCCAAAGGTCCTGTTCTAGGTCAGACAGTGAACTATAACCTCTGTATCAAACACATCTTCAGGTGAAGTCTCAGAGTTTAATTTTCCTCATCATCTTTAGGATCATTCAGCCATTACCCTCCAACTGTTCATTAGTGGTCCCCATGTACCAGGCCCTCTGCTAGATGCTAAGTTTTGTAGTTCACTGGGTATCCAATAGCAGAGCACTTCCCAATAAGCAGTTTAAATTGAGGCCTTAGCCTAAGGCAGCCTTTGGATGATCTTGCTCATTAGTAGTTCGATTAGCATCGGACTCAGGGTTACCACAGTATGCACCTTGTAGAACTGCTTAGTGAAGAAACATAAGAGGTTAGCAATCAGCCTGGTTACAGTTTGTCTGATACAACATCAGATAAACTGAAGAGTTGCAGACTGTGGTGAGAACTTTGACCTCAAGGCATCGTTACCAGCTCTTAGTAGAAAGCACTGGAGAACTGAATATGTATTGAAAAAGTGACAAATTGTTCTTGTACTACTTCACTTGCATGTAATAGTTACTTAGAGAACTTATGGAGTTGACCATTGTGATAAGAGTAGCTATGTCTTGTAAGGAGGTGGAGATGGATCTGTGATAAGTAGTTCTGTCCTCTCTTTGATTAACTTAACCTTATTTTGTCCTTTTCCTCAAAAGTTTGTTGGGTATTTCCCCACACTGCATTGTACCATAATTTAATTCTAGTGTCTATTAGAAAAATAATTGAGATTACAATGGGACCGTCAGTCACTTGACACATAGCTTTTGATTGCTTGTCATATCTAAGGTCTGTAGGTGTGAACATGCCCTTGGGCCTCCAGACGCGTGTGGTCTACCTAGGGAAGGTAACAGTCATTAATAGTACAAAGCACATTCAGTTACTAGAGAAACAGCAAGGTCTATGAGAAACTAGAGGACAGTCAATGAGATCGTTCTAGCTTGGATGGTCAGTTCAGATTTTATGGAATAAAATTTGGTTTAAGCTGAACTTTGTAAAATGTATCATCATCAGAGGACTGGGGAAGAAATTCCATTGTATTAGTGAAGGCACCAAAAGATGAACCTGTATGTGGTAACTATTTAAAGATTATGAAGTTTTTCTTGCCCAGCTAGAGGTTTTGAGAAGGAAATAACCGCTGAATAGGTAGAGCTGGGGTTTAGATGTAACTGTAGAATTTAGGTTTGATCTTGGAGGCTCCCATTGTAGGAGATTCGTCCTGATTCATTCAAGTTGGTAAGTTCTGAGAAAAGTTAGAATGTTGCTTTACAGGTGTTATTCAGCAGCAACCACATATCTCTGTGAGACAGTTCTGTTCCCAGCATTTTAGGTTGAACCTTCCGGAATGGTCCTTCATGGTTACCATGATGGGTGTTGCTGCTCTAGCTAGCCCTCGATGTATAATGATGTATGATGCTGGTTTTCTTTTAATTCTCATGAGAAACAAAAATGTTTTGCAAAAGTTTTCTAGAGGAATTCTCCTTACCTTTGATTGGTCAAGGTAAAGTCATGAACATATCTAAGTCAGGAAGGTCTCCAGAATGGAATTACCATGCTTTTCTTGAACCAATCTTAAGAATCATCTTGGGAACTCTTTTTAAAAAACTCCTAGAGAGCCTGGCGGTGGTGGTGCACGCCTTTAATCCCAGCACTTGGGAGGCAGAGACAGGCGAATCTCTGTGAGTTTGAGACCAGCCTGGTCTACAAGAGCTAGTTCCAGGACAGGCTCCAAAACCACAGAGAAACTCTGTCTCGAAAAACAAAACAAAACAAAACCAAAAAAAAAAAAAAAACCTCCTAGAGAGACAGCTAGGGAGCCTGCATGGGACCAGCCTAAGCTCTCTACCTGTGAGTGCCAGTTGTGTAGCTTGGTCTGTTTGTGGGACTCCTAGCAGTGGGATCAGTACCTGTCCCTGATACTTGAGCTGGCTTTTAGAACCTAGTCCACATACTGAGTTGCCTCACCCAACCTTAATACAAAGGGAGGAACTTAGTTCTACCTCAGTTTATATGCCATGCTTTTTTGACACCTATGGGAGGCCTGCCCCTTTCTGAACAGAAATAGAGGAAGAGTGGATGGGGGTGGAGGGGAGATGGAGTGGAGAGGAAGAAGAGGAAACTGTGGTAGGGATATCAAATAAATGAAAAATATTTTAATTAATAAAACCACTTCTGGTCAAAGATATTCTGGACCAGATATTGGTGGAGGGAAATATTTGCTTTGGAAGAGAACAAAATAGGACCATGTAATAAATTTTAGAAAGCTAGTACTCTTGCATAGTAGTTCTCAACACTGGAGTCAGAGAGAGTTACACACTTTTTGGTTGTCACTGCTTTAGTTATTTAATGATCCTCAGGTAATTACATGTTGCAAGGAGAGGGCCTGTTTGTTTGTCCTGGCCGCCGGCTTGCCACATAGTATCTGTATTAATTAAATCACTGCTTGGCCCATTAGCTCTAACTTTTTATTGGCTAACTCTTACATCTTAGTTTAACACATTTTTATTAATCTGTATATCGCCACGTGGCAGTGGCTTACTGGCTAAGTTTTGGCAACATGTCTTATTCTGGTGGCAGATCCATGGTGTCTCCCTGACTCTTTCCTTTTCCCAGCATTCAGTTTTGTCTTCTTCGCCTACCTAAGTTCTGCCCTATCAACAGGCCAAGGCAGTTTTTTTTTTTTTAATTCATTAATCAAGAAAAGCAACACACAGAGGGGACTCCCACATCAATTACACTATATAGCCATTATAAAAACTACTTTTGAACATATGCTCAAAGCTTAATCAGAATTCACCATGAGCCCCCATTCCCCTCCAAGGCATGCAAACCACTAAGAACTTTTGAACATCTGACGAAAGTTGGACAATAGTAAGAAATGGCAGTGAACAATGAAGATGGCCAGTGATTGGTAGATGGATAAGGTTCTTCAAAGACAGGAGTATTCTTTACTATGGAGGATAAGAAAGACTGAAATGAAACCTTGAGATTTCAGCTTAGCTGAAGAGGTAGGAGAAAGAACCATGGATGAAAGCAAACTTCTGATTCATTGAAAAAAAAATCTTAGATCAATGCATAGAGAATGAGTGATACTGGAGTGGCAATAGTTTTGAGTGACTAAGGTTTATGCCCTGGAGTTAGAGTGCCTAGTTTTGTACCCTTGTTTTACTGTGGCTAGGACAGAGAAATTACTTTCTTTATCATTTCACAGCTAACAGATGTGGATATTAATAGTAGCTACCTCTTGGAGATCTTGGAGAAAGAAAGGACAGAATGTAGGAAGTGCTCTCAACATAGCAGTATCTTGCACATGATTTAGTATCTCTGCTCTGTCTCTGCTCTCAATACATCGTATTATTACGTCCTCAGAGTCCTTCACGTATTAAATATGATGCCTCTGATAGGGCCCAAGGTAACATATCTGCTTTTGTCTGTGTTTACGTTGTTTTGTTTTAAAGCATGTAGCCATGTGTGCCTGGGGGCAGACCCCATCCATAGTAATCCGTATATTTTTTCATTTGCTTTGTATTGAAATCCATCATTTTACCAGACCATATAGTCACTTTCAAGGAATTTAGTCTAGAAAAGAATTTTAAATTAAATGGAGTACTTTGTTCTTCATCTCTTAAGATTCTGAATATGGATATGAATCGCTAGATTTTAAGCACTATAAAGCTTTCTTTAGTCATGCAATTCTATTAAAATTTTAGTACTGAGAATAAGTGACCTTTACCATACTATTAAGGGCTACTTTATTATACATAATTATTAAAGATATACAGGAATAGATACTTATTGCCTTGCATGTCTCTACTAGGTATCAGCATGAAGGAAAACTTAGATTATATGGATGTTACTGTTACTGTTATTTGAGATAGGTGTTGTGAAACATTCAAGAGCTTTAAAGATGCTTGGAAATTGTGTTATACTTGTGCCTTTGTAATTGTGTAGTATATTAATGTTGACTTTTGTTTTATTTAGATTTTGATGCACACGAAAGACATGGTACAGAAGGTAATGCTGAACATTGCATTATAAAACAACTCTTAAATATCATACCAGCTGACATTTTAGTGTTCAAGGAAAATTGTAACCCAAGCATACTGAAATTGTTTTCAGTATACCTCCTTTACATTTATAATCCCTGATAATAGATTGCAGCCTTTTCTCTTGAATCAGTCCTGATAAGATCTAGTACTAGACCCGTTTGAAGCCTATATGTCGTTCAGGCAACTTAGTTATGGTGCTAATTAGAGTTTATTTCCAAGCCTTTATAGTATATGTGTTGCAGTATTGTTTGTTATGATTGCTTTTTTGGGCACACTTCATATTCTACTGAGTATTCTTTGAGAATCCAATAAATGGGCCCCAGAATTTTTTAAATCCATAATTTTGCTTCTTAAACTGCTATGACTGCTAAGTACATGGTAGAATAATTAAATATAGACCCTTATTCTTCTTATTTTTATTAAATTCCCTATTCTGTTTCAATTGAAACTACATATAGTTAAATCTTCTAGATTTTTAAAACAATAATTGAGAAAGTTTTCTTAATCTTGCAATGCTTGCATTTCTAGTTCCTAAAAGGCTTAATCTCCAAGTGTAGCCTTACAGTCTAGATAGCAAGTAACATGACCTGTGAAAAATCAGTGACACCTATAGTCTCTAGTATTAGAAACCTTTAGTTTCATTGTGTGTAGTAATCAGTGTGATTTTGTTATTAATCTTTATACTTTTGGCTTTCATTAGATGAATCTTGAAGTTATTTATGGAGATACAGATTCAATTATGATAAATACCAACAGCACCAATCTGGAAGAAGTATTTAAGTTAGGAAACAAGGTGAGATGATTTAATGATTGCTTATTTTACCTGGATTTGTGAATTCTGTATTTAACGCAGTAAATACAGTCAGTTCATGTGTTATGTATATGTGTATATTTTTGAAAATAATAAATTAAGTATCACTAAATTTTTCATTCTTTATTTTTTCTCTATATTAATTTGTTTTGAGGACAAAGTTCAAAGGCAGTTGGTTTCCTTAAAAAGTAGATTACATTTTTCCTTTGAAAAAAAAAGATTAAATGTAGTCCTATTAGAACTTCATGTATTGTCATTCACAAGGAAATTATTTCCAATAGTATTCAGATATATTTCATATGTAGATATGATTGGATGAATATTTACCTTTCTACATATACACGTGTACTCACACATACACATTTAATTTTATCAGAGTATTTTAAATGTATTAGAAAATACAAAGGGACATTTAGAAGCTGTCGTTGGTAGCCTCTTTTTTTGTTTGTTTATTTTTTGAAACAGGTTTTCACTGTGTAACAGCTCTGGCTTCTCTGGAAGGAACTTGCTTTGTAGACCAAACTGGCCTAGAACTCACAGATTTCCACCTCCTCTGCCTCCCGAGTGTTGGGATTATAAGCATGTGCCTCCACTGCCCAGCCATTGGTGGCCTCTTAATGGTGATTCACACTTGAGCACTTGATTGTTAAGATTTTGTGTTAGTGTTCTAAAAGTGGAAATACCTTACAAATTACCAGGTTTTCCTTCCTAGAAAGTGTGGAATTTGAACTGTACTTTTCACTTGTACATAGGCCTGGTCTTTTGTACTCATGGTGGGCATTGCAAATCTTTGAAGTTTTCCTTAGAGGAGATATTTGTGCCTTGGCCTTGTCAGCAAAGGACAAGAGACTGTTCAAGTCTGTTCACTTATTCATTCAGCACATTGTTTTTTGTCTGTACTCAAGGTGATAATGAACATTTTGAACATTATCTAAGTTTTATATATTTTTTACCCTCATAGTTATTGGATTGTCTAGTTGTTAATCAATTCAGTAGTTTCGAGGCAAATACATTTGCATTCTTTTACACTCAAGAAAGACCTGCATATAATTTCCCCTAGTTTATGTATTTCCTGGAGTGAAACGAGCCAGTTCATAGCCTTTTTTTGATGGAATGATAATATTTATATTCTTATCTCTGTCAATGTTTTTTAAAAATATTTTTTGAGATAAAAGCTTGTTATATAGCTCAAGCTTGTCTTGAACTTTGTAACCACCCAAAATTGACTTCAATGCTGATGTCATCCTACCTCAACTTCCCAAATTGTTGCAATTTTTATTTTAATTGGTGTATATTCATTGTAGATACTTCTAGGTTTTATACAGACATTGTCATACTGTATGCACTGTACTTTGGCCATGTTCTCCATAGTCTCCTACTCCCATATGTGAATTAAGCTCCTTTCTTTTCTTAGATAATTTTTGTTTCTATTTTCATGTCATATGATTTTATATGTGTATGGATATATATAATATAATATATAAAATCTACAATGCATATAATTGTTTTTCTGAGTCTGACTTAACTAGTTGAATATTTCTTATTGTATTCATTTTTACACACACATTATAATTTAATTCTTTATGCCTGGAAAAATTCCTTGTGTTTGGATATACTGAGTGTTTTTTACCCATTCCTCTGTTGATGGACACCTAGGCTGATTTCATAACTAAGTTAGTGTTAATAGTGCTACAGTAAACATCCATGAGCCAATAGCTTTGTGATATTCTGTCTGTGAATATTCCCAGTAAACACTGGAGAGTGATGTTAAGATCTCATTTTGTACTTTAGTGGTTTTAAATTGTACCTTAAATTATTTTGTGTTGTATAAGTTAAATAATAAATTTTAATTACATGTGCCTTCAAGTTTTTTTGAGGTTAACTCTTGGAAATTTATAACACGTGCATTTTTACCCTGTTAGGTGCTTGTGAATCTGACAATAAAATAATTGAAATTTTCACAGGTAAAAAGTGAAGTGAATAAATTATACAAACTGCTTGAAATAGACATTGATGGTGTTTTCAAGTCTCTACTACTGCTGAAGAAAAAGAAATATGCTGCTCTGGTTGTTGAACCAACATCAGATGGGAATTACATTACCAAACAGGAGCTAAAAGGATTAGATATAGTTAGAAGAGACTGGTGTGATCTTGCCAAGGACACTGGAAAGTGAGTTTAGCTTTTAATTTTGTTTTTGTTGTTTGTCCTTCAAATTTTTGTTTTAGAAAATCCAAGTACTATGGAAAATTTCTGTCAGTCTGCCAAGCATAAGGATACACCTTAATTCTTTGTTGCTATTATTATTGCATATTACAAATAGAGTTTTACATTTAGATTGAAAGTTAGATAAAGCTAAATTTGCACAGCAAGAAACACTAGATAAAAGATAACATCTTATGTTGAGAGTAAATCTTTATACCTAAGATCTTTAAGGGGTTGATTTCGTTGATACTGTTTTATTATTCCTCTTTTTGAAAGTTTTGTGTTTTATACTCCTGAATCCCTAGACTCTAATTATAAACATAATTTTTATGATTTCCCTGTTTTATAACTTAAAATGTGTGATTAAAAGTGGGCCATGGAGTGAGACTTTATTCCCATATATCATTTGGATATAAATGATTTCTAACTAACCACAGATTAATTTGAGAGCTAGTTTCAAAATACTGTGTGTGCCTCTGAAGTAATATGCAACCCACTAGCCTTGTACCTTAAACTGAATATTATGATTCAAAGATTTTTTTTTGTTTATGGTCTTATTAATGTATAAAGTAACCATTTTAAAAGTTAATACATGTTATTTGCCGTCTTTACATATTCCTATTTTGTGATCTAGATCAGTTTTGAAAATAAAATTTTTCTTTATGGCTAGATTCAAAAGTTCTTTTAATTTTTGCTAAATATCAGCATTTTAAACTTATTTTCCAATCTTTTCTGCTTTCAAGTTGAGAGATTGTGTTGCTTCTGCAAAACTACTTTTGATTAGGCAAAGTTGATCATCTGAGTATAGGTCGTGGTCTGTCTTTATGAAATGTGATTTGAAATGCTTCTTTGCCATCAAATATACTCCAGATTAAACTACTTTGTGTAGGCTGTCGAATAGTGTTTTCCTCAGCTTTTATGTTTTCTAAGAAAAGATGGATCATAATAGAAGTAAATTTCTCTGTGTTAGAAATGTATTAGTAATTAAAGCTATACAAATGTTTTTGTTAGGATTCTTTTTCTGACAAATTGTAAAGTAGCTGTCAAACTCTTGCTCTGTGTTTTTTCAGAAATGGATAAAATATTGGCTTCTTTATTTATATTTCTTTTTTCTTGAGGCTCTGAGGGATAGCATAAAGTTAGAGGAAGCTGAAGAAAGAAGAGCTTGGTATCTTGGATTTTTTTCTCCTTTTTTAGTTTATTATGTGTATGAGTGTTTTTTGAGCATGTTTGTCTATGCACCATGTTAATGCTGGGTGCCCATTGTTGTCAGAAGAGGACATTGGATCCCCAGGGACTAGAGTTGTGAGCTGTCATGTGGACACTGAAAATTAAACCTGTATCGTCTGTAAGAACAAGTACTCTTAACTACTAAGCCAATTTTCTAGCCCCTTAGATTTTTTTTAAAGTTTATTTTAAGAAGTTTATATTTCGTCTTACCTAGCTAAATAGTTGTCTTAGGTGGAGATGGTATCTTGATGCCAAAGATGCTATCTGTTGCTTTATTAATGAAGATAAATTTTAACTTATGGTTAGAATATAATTGCTTTTGGATTTTACAATTACATAAAATGTGATGGCACACTTTTCTGTATTGTATAGTGCATAAAGCATTAGCTGCCACGTAAATGACTGAACTATATGTAAAAGGGAATTCTAAGGCTAGTAAATTTTGGGTAGGAGTTCATAGTTAAAAACAAAGTAATTCAGTGGGGGCTGGGGAGGTGGCTTTGTGGATAAGAACCTTTATTGTTCTTGCCGAGGACCTTGGTTTGATTTTCAGAACCAACTGTCCATAACTCTAGTTTCAGGGAATCTTATACCTTCTTCTGACCTCTGCAGATATCAGGCAGACATTTCATGTACAGACATGTATGCCAGCAAAACACTCATGAACATAAAATCTAAACTGCCTTCTAGACACTAATTCTCATGTTAGCTCTTAGGTCTTGTCCACATACCAATCTCAGAACATGTCTCTTTTATTTGTTCATGCATGCATGATATTAAAACTCATATTTTTCTTTCTTTATACAGTTTTGTCATTGGGCAGATTCTTTCTGATCAAAGCCGGGACACCATTGTGGAAAACATTCAGAAGAGGTTAATAGAAATTGGAGAAAATGTGCTAAATGGCAGTGTCCCAGTGAGCCAGTTTGAAATTAACAAGGTAAATATAGCATTTATTGCTGAGCCCAGCTGCTGTCATATGTTTTTCTCCTCCTTCAGATAGTTGAAGAACCACCTCATCCTTGCAATTTAAATAAATTCTGGCTGGGGGTGCCCGCTGCTTAACAATTGGCTCACAGATTGAACATTAGCATAACTCTTCCAGCCACAGGTACTACCATATCTGCTATAGATGAGACTTCTCCTTTTTACTTCCAGACATTGTTGGAATGATTTACTTATGTGTAAGGGCCTAGAGAATGCTTCATTTTGCATACTCCTCCAAAGTAATAGTTGTTTGACAGATAGATCTGTTCATTCATATTCATTCTTATATTTTCATTCATTCTCTTTCTTCCCCATTTTTCATTGTCCCTGTCTCCTTCCCTCTCTTCTGCTTCCACCCCCAAATGTGTATGTGTTATCAAAAGTCTTTTGAGTACAGAGTTAATTATAGTAATAACCTATTCTGTATGTCTGAAGCACAAGTACATCTTAAAACCATGTCATATCATGGGTATGGATATTTTTCTTAGTTAATTTGAGAAGCAAAATCTTGATTTCCAAAGTAGTGTGTAATAAGGAAGATTGCCAGTAAGTTAATAGATTTTCTTCCTCTTTAAAACAAGTATCCTTAACTAATGAGAAGCTGATTTTCAAATAATCACTTTACCCACTTTTTTATTTTTTAATTTTTTTTATTGTTTTTATTGAGGGATATATTTTTCTCCACTCCCTTCCTCTCTCCTCCCCTTCTACCCTCTCCCATGGTTCCCATGCCCCCATTTTACTCAGGGGATCTTGTCTTTTTCAACTTCCCGTGTAGATTAGCTCCATGTATGTCTCTCTTAGGGTCCTCATTATTCTCTGGGATTGTGAATTGTAGTGTTTTTTCTTTGCGATATGTCTAAAATCCACTTATGAGTGAGTGCATATGATATTTGTCTTTCTGGGTCTGGGTTATCTCACTCAATATGATGTTTTCTAGCTCCATCCATTTGCCCACAACTTTCAATATGTTGTTACTTCTTTTCCTGTCTGTGTAGTACTCCATTGTGTAAATGTACCACATTTTCCTTATCCATTCTTCAATCGAGGGGCATTTAGGTGGTTTCCAGGTTCTGGCTATGACAAACAATGCTGCTATGAACATAGTTGAACACATGTCCTTGTGGCACGATTGAGCATCCTTTGGTTCTATACCCAAAAGTGTTTAATCTGATAGATTTCTTTGTCAGAACTCCAACAAAAAAATTAAAGGATCTGTTGATGACTTTAAGGAGAAATTTTATAATGAAAACTCATTTATACTACGTCTTTGCTAAAGATTGTCATTTTTCACATGTCCATACACTTGAAAACATATTTTATATTGTTAGAATTACTTTATTGTTTTGAAATCCATTTTTATATTTTTTTGAGACAGAGCAAGGTCTTATGTAGCTCAGGCTAGTTTGAACTTTATATACACTTGAGGCTGGCCTTGAACCCCTGATCTTCCCATCTCCCTCAAGGTGCCAGGATTGCAGATAAATGCCATCATGCCTGGCTTTTGTGTATCTGTATTACCTGAAAAATCTCATATAATATTTTCATATTACTGGAAAATAATTTATGTAAGGCCCTAGGATTGTCAATATATTAATCATCTGTTTTTCTGACATGTTTATTTATTTTTCTTATTGATTATTAAGTTTTCTTTTCTATTATAAATAATTCCATTGAACATCTATGTTCACTTGTCATTTTGCTTTTAGATGGATTACTTTCTTATTGTATGTTCCTTGAAATAAAGCATTTGTATCAAAGATATGACTATATGAATGGGTCTAGGAAAATTGTTTTGTGAAAAGTTGGTGCTTGTTAATAATAACAAAATATTGATGCTATTTTTATCACAGTTTCTTTGTAATGGTGATGATTTTAAAATAAAACTTTGCTACCACTTTCACAGTGTGTTTTCATTTGATTTTTTTGAGAGAATATTTTCTAGAACTTACATTCATACTTGGGTCAATGTTTTGTTTTCTATACTTTGACCATCATGTCTTTAATGTTAAAAAAGCTCTTCACTGTGAATAGTGCAATATGTGTGTGTGTGTTTTCATGCATGATTTTCTTTCTTTGAAATAGTCTCTAACTGCCTAGAATTTGCTAGGTAGACCAGGCTAGCCTCATGGAAAGCTCCAGGGATCCTCCTGTCTTCCCCTCTCCAGTACTGAGATTGCAAGGGCAAGTCATACCCAACTACTTTTCATGAGTTCTGTGGATCAAATTTAGATCCTCCTGTTTACACAGCAAGTGTTAAATCTCCTAGCCCCTGCTTTGCTTTTTGAGACAGGTTTGTCACTGACTTATGACTTACTGAGTGGATTTGGCTGGCTGGCTGACCTGGGAGCCCCAGGTAGCTGCTTGTCTCTGCATCTCCATTGTTAATACATGATATTTATTAGTAACTAAGCTGGCTGCTTTGTTGTTTGTTTTTCTTAACAGTGGTTAACTATTTAATGATATAACTATCTCCCTAGCCCTTGTGTTTGTATTTATAAAGAAGGGTATATTTGGGGTATAATAGTGCATATTTTTAATCCCAGCACTTCGGAGGCAAAGGCAGGCTGATTTTTGAGTTCAAAGCCATCCTTTTCTGTTTACTGAGCTTGAAGCCAGCCAAGGCTACATAGTGTGACCCTATGTTTTTTATATTTTTGTAGTGCTAATACAAGCATAGTAAATTCTGATAAATATAGCATAGAAATTTGTGTCTATTTATAGTTACCTATTCATTCATATGAGAAAGGTTAGTTGTCTTCCTAGTAATCTTTAATCTTTGTACATTGTTAAAGTTATTTGTAATATGAAATCTAAGACTATACCAGCAATCTTTTTCTTTTACTTTAAAATTTTCTACTCCGCATTGTACTTTGAGTTTTTTCCGTATTTTTGTTAGTGTATAGTCATTGTAAAAAGGTGCTATGTGTTATTTTCATACATATGTATCATATATTTTTTATCTTATTCACTCCTATATTGAACCTTGAGTGGCTAGTTTATCCATGTATGACATTGTAGATTATTTGTTGGTTTATTCCCCGAATTATGCAGATATTACAATGGATGTATTTCAAGTATACTATCAAAGCACATGTTAAAATACTCCAACTTCATTAGAAGTGTATTTAAGTATTGGGAAGCTGTCAGACTTCCAGAAGTGGAAACATATTTTGTAAAGTTTGAATTGCACTTGAAAGGTTGAATTCTGTCGCTGATGATATCTATTGTCAGATTTTTTTTCCCCTTGAACTAGCAGGTTTTATTTAGGTTTTATTTTTTGAGAAACTGCTAGATCCATATGTCAAAATAACTATAGTTTTCCTACCATTCTTTCAAGTAAGTATTGCATTCTATGTAAACAGCAGTTAGTTTAGCTTGTAATATTTGCACAAATAATTTTCCTATAGTAACCGTCATTCTTCATATATGCTGTATGTATTCTTTGTGTTTAATCATATAAAACAGTAGACTTATTCTCACAGTTTAAAAGCTTTAGACAAAAAAAAAAGCTTTAGACATTGCTAACTTTGCTAGATATGATGGCTCACAGTTTTAATACCATTACTCTGGAAGTTGAGGCAGTATGATTGCCTCAATTGTATAGCCAGCCTGTTCTACACAGTGAGTTCCATGTCAACCTGGGTGATAAAAGGAGACCACACCCTCAGATTTACTAGTTTTTACTGCTTAGTCAAGAATATTCTCAAATGAAAATACCTTACTATAGTGATGGAAAGTAATATACTGAGTGTTAGTACAATTTGGTGTTACTGTTAGATTCATATTTATAAGGCATGAACATTTTTTTTACCAAGCTTTTCTTCTGTATCATTCAAATAGTATTGTTAGAAAATAATTTTTCTCCCGACTGGTGCTGTTGCTGATCTTATTTTGCCACTTTCTGTTACAAACTCATTGTACTCTGCAGAGCTCAAGTTGACATTCAAAGTAAATTCAGTGCTGTGTAGTGCTTTGGAGGTCTATTTTGTTAGAGAAGGCTTTGAGAAACAGATCATTAAGTCAGAGTAGCTGTTATATTCTGATCCCAACTAATCAAATGAGAAAACTACCAACATGAGGAGAAACTCTAAGGCTTCAGAGAACAATGGAGCTAGAGTCTTGATTATTTTAAATATTCAAATATTATGTGGCATAGTTTATAAACTTACATTTCTTTTTGTTAGGCTTGTATGTGATTATGCCACTTACTAACTGACAGAGAAGGAAACCATATTTTCTGCATACATTGTCATTTTCATGTTATACATATATGATTCTGGCAAAAATATGTGTGTGTGTGTGTAGTTTTAAAATTTGGCGAGATTATTGTTCCTCTTTTCTTTTTTTTTTTTTTTTTTTTTTTTGCCTTTTAGGCATTGACAAAGGATCCCCAGGATTACCCTGATAAAAAAAGTCTACCTCATGTGCATGTTGCCCTATGGATAAATTCTCAAGGAGGCCGGAAGGTGAAAGCTGGAGATACAGTGTCCTATGTCATCTGTCAGGTAAAATTGTTCCATTTTTTTTATAAGACTTGTGCCCCCTAAGAATCCTGGGATGGGAAGATAGCTCAATACAAGAGTGAGGACCTAAGATCAGATTCCCAGCACTCAAATGAAAAGACAGGTATAGTGGCTTGTGTTTATAGCTGGAAGGTGGGGGCATGCAGATGCTCAGAGCTTGCTGGCATTCATTGAGTGATGACCTTGTTTTAGAAATATAATATAGGCTACTGGAGAACTTAATCAGCAGTTAAGAGCATTGGCTTCTGCTCCAGAGGATCTGGATTCAATTTGCAGCACCTATATGGTAGCTTACTTACAACTGCTTTTAAATCCATTCCCAGGGAATCCTATACCCTCTTCTGGCCTCCACAGGCACCAGGTACAGGTAGCGCAGACATGCATATAAGCAAAACACCCATACACAGGAAACATAAGGTAGAGGGTAATAGAGCAAGTTACCTGATGTTGACCTATCCTCCACACAGGTGCACACATGAACATAAACTCCTGGTCTTTATACAGGAATCTTGAGTTGTAGGCAAAAGTTTCTGTTCTACCCGGACCTGCAGCCATTCAGTCTCAAAGAAACACAGAGGCTTATATACTGATGATAAACTGTTTGGCTTATTAGCTCAAGCTTATTATTAACTATGTCTTACAACTTAAGTTATCCCATAATTCTTGTATATGTTTAACCATGTGGCTTGTTACCTTTTCTCAGTAAGACATTCTCATCTTGCTTCCTCTGCATCTGGCTGGTGTCTGTCTCTGCTTTCCCTTTTCCCAAAATTCTCCTAGTCTGGCTGCCCCACCTATACTTCCTGCCTGACTACTGACCAGTCAGTGTTTTATTAAACCAATAAGTGATAAATCTTTACAGCGTGCAAGAGCATTATCCCACAGCCTTGAGTCAAATCTGGATTGCCATAGTATCTTACTTAGTAGTAGTTCTCTGAATAACTGGTCCCATAGAGAGATGGTTTAGTTTAACTAGCTTTCAAATCTTTAAAAAAGAAGTTCTATAATGTTTCATTACAAGTTCCACTAAAAAATTCAAAGTAGCTTTTGAAAGTCATTGAGATTTTTTATTAGACTGTTTTATTACAGTTGTAGTATGGAGGGCTGCTTGTTGGTCCCTGGCTGCTTAGCCCTGAAATAATCACACAGAAACTGTATTAATTAAATCACTGCTTGGCATATACACTCTAGCTTCTTATTGGTTAACTCTTACATATTAATTTAACCCATTTCTATTAATCTGTGTATCACCACATGGCTGTGGCTCACCAGCTAAAGTTCTGGTCTCTGTCTCCTGTGAAGCTACATGGAGTCTCTCTGACTCCACCTTCTTCCTCTCAGCATTCAGTTTAGTTCTCCCCACCTTACACTGCTCTACCCTATCAGGCCAAGCCAGTTTCTTTATTCATTAACCAATAAAAGCAATACATAGACAAAAGGACCTCCCACAGTTACTACTGTTTTTCAGCTATAAATTATCTTCCTGAAATTATGTCATAGGCTGGGGTTGTAGCTTAGTGGTTGAATACCTGCTTAATGTGTGTGATGCCCTGGCTTTGATCCTCAACACTGCAAAAAGAGAAAATAAAATAGTATGTGTACTTTTGGTGATATATCCAGCAACTGTAGTAGCTTGTTGTTGTTGTTTTTAATCATTCTTTTTCTGACAATTTTAATAAGAAAGGTCAGTGAATGAAATAATAAAGTAAGTGGTTTTTCCTCCTAGCTTATAAAAATATTACTTAAAAATATGAAATGCATAGATATATGGAGAAAGTTGGAAGGCACAAAGACTTAACTTTACCTCTTTCTTCCTACAGCCTCATTCCTTCCCATATTTTCTTTCTCCCTATTTTGTAAAACACCTCTAAGGAAACTATGCTTTCTCAACATACTTTAAAACTGATAACTAGTTTGTTTGAGAATGGTCTGTCCCTAGCAGGGTAAAGAGGAAAGTATGGCAGAGAAGGAAATCAGGATTTTTTTTTCTCTGAAAGCACTTGATTTCAGTTGGAAGATAGAAAACCCAATCTTTTCTCTGTATGTCAGTTGTAAGCCTGTCTCAAGTTCTTTAAAATTACTATTGTATGGTCTACTTACCCCATCACATAACTGATTTGAATAAGATTCTTTTACATTAATGTGGTAGTTTGAATAGATACGACCGCCCCCCCATAGAACCATGTGTTTTAGTGCGTCACCCTAGTAGACTCAGGTGGTGTGACCTTGTTGGACTAGGTGTGGCCTTGTTGGAAGAAGTGTGTCACTGTGGAGGTGGACTTTGAGGTCTCATATATGCTCAAGCTATGCCAAGTGTTTGACAAAGATGATTTTGTTGCTTGTGGATCAAGATGTAGAATTTTCCAGCATACTGCCATGCTTCCTTCCATGATGTTAATTGACTAAATCTCTGAAACTGTAAGCCAGCCCCAATTAAATGTTTTTTTTTTATAAGAGTCTCTGTGGTCAAGGTGTCTCTTCACAGCAATAAAACCCTAACTAAAACAATAAGAGCAATGCTACATTACTCCAGTTAAATCTTTAGATAAACTTTAAAATTCATTCCTATACAATTGCCCTTTGCTAAGATACAGCCAGCTTGATTTATAATGCATAGAGCCTTATGAAAACCAAAAGCTAGTCTACTAATGTAATGTCTGCCACATACTGTAGATGATGTACATAACAATGGTAAGTACATGGACAGGCATCAGCACTTGACTCTATCTCCCTCCTAGGGTTACCCTCGATTAAGAACTGTTAGAGAAAGCCAATTCCTGCAGGAAAATATTTCCATAAATGTCTGGCTTGCTCAAATCCTTAATGTGCTTTGCATATTGCTTCTGACAAGTCTCGTTTCAAAAAACAATTTTCAAATTATGCAAATAAAGATTTTGGTAAATAGACCTTTTTTTCACTTAGGTCTTCACATACATGGACAAGATTCTAGTTTATTAATAACAGGAGCAGACGGTAGCTTACAATTTTGAAAAATATTACAGGTTTAGTGAAATAACATCTAGTGATAAAATCTAGACAGTTTTTTTAAAACAGTATTTTGTTTAAAACTGAAATGGAGGTATTTCTTGATGTATAAAATAGCATGATAGATATATCTAAAGGTCAAACTTGTATTCCTTAATGTCAAAATATTTGCTCTTATTCTTATTTTGATTATTATATGTCCTTAAAATGCTGATGCTAATGTAGTATAGTATACCCAATTTGATGTGACTTAAACATTTTCCCACCCACTAATGCTGTTCCTTCTTTTTAAAATACAAGTTATATTTGGTTTTATCAGCTTATTTTCCATATCATATTCTGAGAAAGGGCATAGGACTTTAATTTGCCATTGTTGCCCTCAGTGGGACACTTGCACCTTTCATCATGTTTATTGGCCAAATCTGCCTGCCTCTTTTTCTTTCTAGTTTTATAGCATAACATTTAGAATGAATTTTTGATAATGTATGGTGACAAGTTTCTAAGAAATTGTGTGCTGCCTGTCTTTCAAACAAGTTCGGTTTTATATAATATTTTATGTGTAGAATATTGTATCCTATGGATAAAGTTTAATTTTTAAAATTGTGTATGAGTATTTTGCCTGCATGTATGTTTTGCAACACTTGTGTACTTGGTGCCTATGGAACCTAGAAACTGGCATCAGTTCCCCTGGAGCTGTTAGTACAGACTACTGGGAGCTGCCATGTAGGTGCTGGGAACTAAACCACTCAATCCTTCGCAAGAGTAGTAAGTGCTCTTAACTGCTGAGTCATCTCATCAGCCTCTTGTCTACTAATTTTACACCTGTAGTTACTTAGTTTTCATTAGTCATAATTTTTGTAGGGTATATCTTTGAGATCCCCCTTCCCATCAACCATTTAAATTTTCCCCCATTATTTTCTCACAAACAATGGTTAACTTAGAGCATCTGATTATCCCTAAAATTTATGAATTGCTACATGGACACCTCAAGAAAGACCAATCTTCCGTCCTTATTTGTTCTTAAAAGGTATATGTCACATGTTCTTGAAATCTTGTTCAGTTTAAGGACTAGATCTTTGAGTAATGTCTTGGGTAAGCCTAGATGTTTTCCCAGCACATGTTGGAAAACTATTATCTAACCAGTTGTGTTGTTTTTGAGCTTAGATTTTTAAAATACAGTTGGAAATATGTTGGCATTACTATTAACTACAAGCTATTTAGAGTTAAAACGCTTTAAGTAGAAAGTATGCTCAGAAATTTTCAACTGCTCTTTAAATGTACAAATATTCCTTTATGAGAACTTCTTAGTGACATGCTAGAAAGTAACTCAAGCAACTTGGTTGCATATGTTTTGTAGTTCTTGGGATAGAACTTAGGACCATATGCATGCTAATGCTAGGCAAGCACTTTACCTCTTCCATTCAGTCCACCAGTGCCTTTAAAACTCTTTGCTTCTCCAATTTTGACTTTAATTCATGATTTGAAAATGAGAGAATTTTCTGGGTACGGTGGCGCATGCCTCTAAACTCAGCTCTTGGAAGAGGGAGGAAGGAAGGGAGGAAGGGAGAAAGAGGAAGGTCAGTAGTAGTTCAAGGTCCTCTGAGCTAGAAGCCTGCCTAGGGCAACATAAGATCAGCCTCAACAGCAACAAAAAATAAAGATTAAACTGATCAAAAAATACACATCTATAGGCTGACCAGATTTCTGGTACTAAAAGGCAGTCTAAGGATAGTATATAGGAAGACACAGACCAGTGGTTTGTTTTCAAACTCTTAGCTAGCAACTGTTGCCTTATTGTCACCTTAAAATTCTAGTTTATTAAAGGACATTGCTTAAGCCTGATTAATTCTAATTTTTTCTTTTCTTAGTTGTGAAATGTGGGACAAACAAATTTTAACGTGAGGGTTGCTTTCTTTCTAGGTATTTCATTATGCCGTAGACCAGGCAGAACATAGTTGAAAGACAGATACCTTCTATCGGGAACATAACCTGAGAGACAAGGCCCTGGTTTGGGTCTCTGGGAAAGACTGTGATATGGGAGGTTGCCTCAAATTTGAACTAGATGCTGAGCTGAGAAGAGACTTATTGTGGCATGAGTGAAAGAATAGGATTCACATTATAATCAATTCTGCAGAGCAGCTGAGCCCTGTGAATAGTTATAATTTACTAGTCTGAATATTAAATTCTGTTGTTTCGGTCAAGAGCAAGAGTGGAGTGAGTCATTGGATGTTGGTCTAGTAGAATGGTGACTTTTTGATTCACAGATGACAGTGACATCTCCATAGAGCTGCATGTGGGTTAGTTACATAGAATCTCACAACTTTAATTTTATAATGTAAAAAAGAAATAGCTCTTGAAAAGAGTTTCTAACCCACCTTCATTTGCTTGAGGAGGAGCCAGCTTAACAGTGGAGAGTAAATAGCCCTTCCTCTGGTCAGATATTTGACTTTTGAGCACTGCTGCTTTCAAGGTAGATCAGTTACTTTTTCTTGTTCCTATGATAAAATACCTGAAAGAAACAGAGGACAAAGGATTTATTTTGACACAAGGTTGGAAAAAATATATGTTTGTCACAGTGGCAAAGGCATAACAGTGGGACCAGCTTGTGAAGGTATTTGTATTTTAGTAGGACTAAGAAGCAGAAAATGGGAGACACTGGGCAGATGCTCTGCTGGCTTTCTCCTTTTTCCCTTTTTATTCATTTTGGAACCTCAGCACAATGCATGGTAATGCTTGCTTTCAGGGCTTGTTTCCTCCACCTCAGTTAATTATCTCTGGAAACACTCTTCCAGACATGCTCAGAAGGTTGTTTCATTAAAACTCAAAGTATATCTTAGCCTAGTCAAATAACAATGAAAATTAGCCACCCTACCAGGATTGTGCATTATTATTACTGTTCTGTCTTATGTCTTGCATATATGCCTTGTTTCTACTGGGGTTTATTTATTGAGCTTTCCCACTTGCTCATTTGGGGCAAAGTTGGGTGCTATCATGCTTCTATGGCTGGAATTGTGGCTGGAAGTTATTGTATTTACAGAATAAAAGATGTGCTATTCTTTTATTATTGTGCCTCTAAAAGCCTTTCTCAGTAGACTAATTGTCACGAGTCTTGCAATGTGTTTTTATGTCATGTGTCATGACAGGTAGAATTATATAATCTAGCTAGTGACATCTTGCTTACTGGTTCCATATTCTGCCAGCAAAGAACACAAGACACTGGATTTACATTCTCAGGCAATGGATAAGATTGAGGCCGAGAAGTTCTTGGGCTTCCTATTCTAAGATACATGTGAGATTTTCAATAGGGTACCATTTATTGGTGTTTGGAACTGAACACATAAAATTTAAACTGTTGTCCCTCTATTTGATTAAGCAAGTGTATGTGTGATTATTGCTTTGCTCACAACTTTACTTACACTGTGTCTTCTGTTAGGATGGGTCAAACCTCCCTGCAACTCAGAGGGCCTATGCACCTGAGCAGCTGCAGAAACAGGACAATTTAGTCATCGACACCCAATACTACTTGGCCCAGCAGATCCACCCTGTCGTGGCTCGGATCTGTGAGCCCATAGATGGAATTGATTCTGTGCTCATTGCATTGTGGCTAGGTAAGTGTCTCAAACATGTGGGAACTCTCATAAAAAAGTCATGATATGCCTAGTCCTCTTGTAACTGTTAGGATTCCTGCTTGTAGATTCGGGATTTTGTCATTACGTCTTTATTTCTTAATTTTTACAATTGTTTAGTTCCTATCTCCCATTAGAATGTGAACTCCACATATACATAGCAATCTGTGGAAATCTGCCTGCTCTACATGTGTACTCACTAAGTAGGTGCAGAGGAAGAAAGAATTTTAGGTAACAATATGGTCATTGGACTTAAAATATTAAAGGTCTAATTAGTGACCTTCCCTTATTAAGGAGGTTAATGATATTTTGCATTTTTTAGCCATCTCGTTTGTCTAAAGGTATTTTGTTATAAAATGAGAAAATGTGACTTTGTAATATTTAGTTTTTACTTTATATTCTTCTAAAATAAGACTCACTGTTATTCTATAGGAATTAGCTGTTTCCTAGTTTATCGTCATCCCAGGAGGTAACAGCTAACCTTGAGACCTTAATGTCTCTTTGATTTTTATTTCAGTTTCACCCTTTACTATGTCATTATTATTGTCATCTTTGCTTTAAAATGTTTTTTTTTTTATCATCTTTCATTTCACTTCCAAGTGACCAGAGCATAGTTATGTTGCTTTTAAGGTCCCTGCTTTATTCTGTCATGAGCAAGGCTGAATGTTTTTAAAGTACTCCTTAATAAAGTCCTTATATGGTACCACATTTTCCATAAATCAAGTCTACTAATGCTGCTGACATCTCATAGACTTTAGCTTTGACAGTTTCAGACTAGTTTTCTAACTCCAACCTGTGCATTCTCTAAATAATGTGCCGCTCATTTTCTTGCAAAAGTCTTCTCTGACTTTAACTAAAATGTCTAGCTTCAGTGTTACAGAATGTTGGCATCACTGGGACCTGGTTTAAATGCTAGTTTTGATATTAACAAGCCTCTGCGTCTTGTTCTGTACATTGATTTATTTTGTGAGTAATAGACTATAATTACTCTGAGAGAGATAAGATGTATGTGTGATGCTCAGCACAGGGCTTGAGGCAGAGGGAGTGCTCAGCACATGGTGGTATAGCCACCTGCCACCCTAATTTCAGGCTTCTGTGTAAATATGTCCATCTTCCTTCAGTCCATAGGATTTATGCATAGGTAGTACTCAGTATGTCTTTGTGGCATGTCATTGGATTTTCCAAAGCTCATTATCAAATCACATATATTCCATCCTGCCCCTGTTGAGTGTGTTTCTGAGATCAACCCCTCCACCCCCATCTTACTATCCCATCAGTGTCTGATCTGGAAGTGGAAACTCATTTTTGACATTTGCCTAAGCAAAACATAATTAGGAAGATAAAATTCTGCTACCAAAATAATCATATAATGTATTCTCCAAGTTGAGTTGTATTTGATGATGTTTATAAATCCTCAGCTGGGAGGAGGAGACTATAAATGCATGATTTTTTAGCCTCATTTTTTTTTCTGTTATACATTGAGTGCTTACTCTGTTTGCTGTGATAAGTACTTGCCACATCTTATTCAGCTTTTGTGACAGCTTCATATAGGTGCATTGAAGCTTCATTTTACAGAGGAGGAAGCTTATGTGAAGTAGCTGATAGTTTGATCATATAACTTGTTAAGTATGGGGCTATAGTTGGATTTTAACTAAGCACTATGTGACACTGAAGCTTCTCCTGACCACTATGTTAAGTTTGCTTCTTAGTGATAAATAGCATGGCTCTAAGAGCCTGTAAAAAATGTTCTTTACAGAAGAGAGAAGATATGGATATGTAAGCATGAGGAGCTTCACCTTCCTCTCAACTTCACTTTGTGCCTCCACATTTCTCACTGAAACCTCAAAGCTAATCCAGTTTTTTATTAGTTCTCTCCGTTTTTCCATTTGTTATATAATAAGTAACTTGATCCAAAGGCAGACTGTCCTGTTGTGTTTTTTGTTTTGTTTTGTTTTGAGTTTTCCAGTGACTGGGAACTGAAATGGAGGGAAGATGGGAAAGCCCCATCTTAAGAATGAATACCATTTTAGGCTATATATCCCCTATTTCTTGGTCTTAGCTGGGATCATCTGTATAGATTCCTGGGAGATTCCTTTCTTCCAGGTTTGTAACCTGACTCTGAAATGCACCCCTCTTTCCAGTAGTCTCTTTCAGTACTCTTTCCCCCCTCCATTCCTTGCAACCTGATCTCTTGTGCTCCCATTCCCACCTGCCCACAGTCCACTCACTAAATCTCTTCTAGTTCATTCCATTTGTCACGATGTCATTGTTTTTTAACAGCTAAGTAATTCTCCCTTGTGTAAATGTATCACATTTTCTTTATTCATTCCTTGGTTGAGGGGCATCTAGGTTGTTTCCAGGTTCTGGCTATTATGAACAAAACTACTATAAACATAGTTGAGCAAGTGTCCTTTTGGTATGATTGAACATCCTTTGTACATATGCCCAAGAGTGGTATAGCTTAGTCTTGTAGATTGATTCCCAGTTTTCTGAAAAACTACCACATTGATTTCCAAAGTGGCTGGACCAGTTTGCACTCCTTGTGACCAGATTTGTGCCTAGTCTAATTGTCACCAAAGAGGCTTCATTCAGCAACTGATAGAAATAGTTGCAGATGCAGACCCACAGTCAAACATTAGGCTGAGCTTTGGGAATCCTGCAGAAGAGGGGGATAAAGGATTGTAGGAATCAGAGGAGTCAAGGGCACCACAGGAAAACCTGCAGAATTAACTAACTTGGGCTCATAGGGGCTCACAGAGACTGAACTGAACCAGAGAGCCTGCACTGGACTGACCTGCACATATGCTACAGTTGTGTAGCTTGGTCCTCTTGTGGGACTCCTAACAGCAGAAGCAGGGACTGTCTCTGACTCTTTTGCTGGCTTTTGAGACCCTTTCTCTCGTACTGGGTCACCTTGCCCATGGGGAAGGGTCTAGTCTTAAGGGAACTCGATACGCCATATTTTGTTGATATTTGTGGGAGGCTTGCCCTTTCCTAAATAGAAGCACAGCAGGAGTAGATTGGGGGGAGGGGGTGGTAACCGATGGAGTTTGGCGGAGAGACTCAGAGTAGAGGAGGGTGAAAACTGCAGCTAGAATGTAAAGTAAATGAATTAATTAAAAATAATACTGAAAAAACAATGAATGCTAGTTAACAGAAGGAAGTGCAGAACATAGAGTTCTATCAAAATAGGACAGTAAAGGGTCATGAAGCCTTTCTGTGTGGATAGGCCTGAGACCCACTTGGTATGTCAAGACTGGTTATACTGGGAGTGAACTGGACTGTTTTTCATTCTGAAGGTCATAATTAAGACCACAAGGAGCAGATTTGTTTTCTGTATGCTGGGGTTTGAATTTAGGGCCTTGGCTATATTAATTCTACTCTCTACCATGGAACTCAAGCATCTGTAGTGGTTAGATTTTTTTTTTTTTTACTTTTTTTGACAGTATTATTTGCTGTTATTTGTTTACTTAAATATACATTATCATAACTGGCAGTTTTATGAATCTGGTTTAAGTAAATTATTTGCAAAGCTCTACTAGCAATTTAATGCTCTTTGGGGGTTTCATGTGATTGACATATCTCAATCTATACAGGACCTCTTTCAGTCTTGACATGTCCCATCATGTACCCATCATTCCTACTCCATTATCAGAAAGCTTTCTTGGTACAACAGAGATAGTGTCAACACAGTTCTTCAGTAGCTCCTTCTTCATGCCATATAACTTATTAAAGCCAATGGAACACTTGTATTTTGAACCATGGAGAAACTGCTTCTGTTCCCTCATTCCAAACTACTTTTCCTTTTGGCCTCTTGATAATTTTTCTTAATATAACAATAATATATGTAATTGTTAGTTGTATAGCCACCCTTCTCTTCTGTGTCCCCTCTTCTCTCATCTTCTCCATTACTAGCCCTACTAAGTAGTATATCTTTTTCTTTGTGTAGGGTTCTGCATTAATAAGTATCAGCCATTAGGAGCTGAGGGAAACATTAAAATGCACTAGGCAAATCTCGGTAGGCATTTGCTTCTGCTCTCTTAAGCAACTGTGCACCCTTTATTTCTTCATTCCACATGAAAAATTAAGGTGGCTTTTCACTTGGGGCTTTGAGCCCCCCATTAGCAGTTCTCTTGTAGTTTGTGGTTTTAGTGAGGGGTAGGGAGGGGATGTGGAAGTAGTGTCAAAGTAAGGGGAGTGGTAGGGGTTATAGGGGTTTCAAAGAGGTGCAAGCTCTAGGCATAAAATTACTATAATTTATTTTCAAAATTCTAAATCTGTTTTCTTTATGTAAAAAACTGCAGTTAGTGAACTGACACTGTTAAATAAGTTGAAGTGTACAAATGTATACATGAAATACAAGCCCTCCAGCTGCCTAATCACAGACATAAAATAATTCTCTTGCTTGTAATGGAGTTTTTATCTTTGATTAATGAAATGTATAACAGAGTCGAAACTTTAGTGAAGTTTGATATTTTGTCCTTTTAGTTAGTACAAAGAAATCAGGAATAATGGTATAGTTTCTTAGGAAAATGATTAAGTTCATGAATTTTTTATTTTTAAGTCTCTTTTGTTGAGAGCAAGTATATTTTTCAGCTACCTTTTTCCTTTTCCACTGCCTTTATGCTACTTTCCTTGAAATGAAAGGCAAGCATCAAGTGTTGGTTTTATCCTGTGGTTTCACTTTGGAAATTCTCTATTTCTATTTTTCTCCCATCAAGATGCTTCCTGAATTCTGTCTGGTGGCATGCTGCATGACCAGGTGTTCTATATGAGAAAGCCATTTTAATGGAAAAAAGGAGAAAGAGGATAGTCTATTAAATGAGTGAGTGGATAATCCTGTTGAATTGAAAGAGAACGATTTATTCTCTCTAATAACTAATAGTTCTTATTACCCCCCTATAGGTTTTTTCAGAAACCTATGCAAGATTATTGCTATTGAGCTTAAATAAAATAAAATTTTACTCTTTTTCATCTGTGAATAGAAAAAATATATAGTATTACTCTTCTTATACAATAACCCTATGGGAAACATGGTCACTAAAACTTGGAACTCTTAGCTTTTGTTCTCCAGATTGTAGGTTTTTCTTTCTCTCTAGCTCTAATGAAAGGTCTTTATATTCTGTGGATGAAATACTCACTGTGTGCTTAAACATCCAAATAGTCTTCTGTTCTTAGCAAACCAGACTAGTGAGAAGGATAATGGAAAGTTCATCCTAGAATTTTATCTTTCTGTAAATTTTATTTTGTGCATAGCAGTACTTAGAATTATATTAATTTTTTCCTCCAATGAGCAATGAGTTTTACAAACAGCTATAAAGTACATTTTTTATATTCAGTGCTAGAAATTAAGGATTGTTTTTCTGGCATTTTTCTTATGGGTCCTGAGAAATTACTGATATTTGAAGAATGTGAATCGAGAATTTATTTTCTGAAAATATTGATTTCAGACAAGGCAGAATGAACATAATCTCTTGTGTTCGTGAGTTAAATTTGAAAGCATAAGTTCTCTTTTGTAAAATGCTATTAGCTGGACATGATGGAGCATGCCTGCAAATCCTAGCACGGGGAAAGAAGGAACAAAAGAATTGCTGGGTTTTCTGGGCCAATCTGGGTTTCATAGCAAGATCTTGTTTCAAAAAATAAAATAAAATGGTGCATGCCACTCATATTACAGAAGTTAGTTTTTGTGAATTGACAAAGCCTAGTTATTTTCTACAAATAAATGAAATAGTAGGTAAGCAATATTTGGGAATGCTTTGGGCACTCTTGAGGTGATAGATATATCTGCAGAAATAGCATGGAGGGGATAGAATGAAGTGCATTGCTTGAGAGTAAAACAATGCAACTATCAGTTGCCTCGAGTATTAGTTTGCCAAAGGATTTGTCTTTTTTCATGTTTAAACTCTTACAAGAGTATTATATGTGGCCATCATTTTAAGCTTTACATTTTCATCATATAGTTAATAATAAAATTTAAAAGCTAATGTCAAATGCATGGTAGTGCATTAAGGGAAACCTTGACAGCTGGTAAGATCCTCTTTTTACATGCTGCGGTTCTGTCCCAAGTTCATTATCCAATAGCTGCTGTTCTCTGTCTAATCTGCTTTTGTATTCATTGGACAAATTAATGTTAGGCCTGTTGTGCCCAGCATCATATCCTTTGTGAAGGATACAAAGGTGAGGTGGAGCTATGCATTCTTTTAATTGAGTTCAGGGCCAAGTGATTAGATGATTTCACTGTTGTAAGGATATCTAATATACATCACAGCCTGTTTCCAAAAGATGTAGAATAAAAGGTTATCAAAATTATGCAAAGCAAAGAGCACACCTATCTGGTGTCTTCATGAAAGAATTTATGAATGTTGAAATATTTAGGGCATTACGAAAATAAGTTGTGTGCCAGTTTCTCCATAGGAATTACCCATGATATCTCAGCTACTACCTCTATTCTCTGAGCACTTGGAGGGAATTGATGTAGTATCTCTATGAGGGTATCAGTTGCACAGCTTGTACATCCATGCTGTTTCCTCTCTCTAACTTGTATACTGTATGCTATATACTGTAAACAGTGAAGCTTCTAAGAACGTTGAACCAGGCCAGAACAGTTCAGGAAATCACTGGAGTAGGTTGACACTTAGAAATTCTGAAGAAAAATGAAGATTTATCAAATTGTTTACATTAGACCTATCTTTTTAAAAAGATAATAAAATTTAGCGTACCCCAGATGACTTAAAACTGTGTTGCTTGAGCTGGGTGTGATCCATACCACTCTGGAAGCTAAGATAGGAGAATCATAAGTTTAAAGCCAGCCTGGATTATATGTAATAAGACCCTCTCTTGGTTACTTTTCTATTGCTGTGATAAGACACCATGGCCAAGGCAACTTCTAAAAGAAAGAGTTTAATTGGGCCTGCAGTTTGAAAAGATTAGAATCTGTAATGGCAGAGCAGAGGCATGGTTAGCAGGCATCTGGAGCAGAAGCTGAATGCTCACATCTTGATCTACAATCAGAAGGCAGAGAACATATTGAGAATGGTGCAAATCTTTTGAATCCTCAAGGCTAAACCTCCCTATCCTTTCCAAACAGTTTCACCAACTGGGGCCAAGTATTCCAACATATGAGCCTGTAAGGGCCATTCTTACTCAAACCTCCATGGATCCTTTCTTAAGAAAACAAAACAAACAAACAAAAATTATGGCTGTGGTTATAGCTCTATGGTAGAATATTTGGCTATCATTTAAGATTTAGATTTGCTCTCAGCACTATAAAAAAGTTGCTAATAGAAAAATAGATAAAACATAGCAAACAAGAGAACTGAATTCATCATACTAAGGTACCTAAACTGTATTAAATATATATGAATAAATAAGACAGCAAAGGGTAAAGTAGTAGATTGTTAGTTTCTCTTATCTGCCAAATGTTGAAGCTTATTTTATTGTTAAAAATAATACAGTTTGTACAAAATCAGAAAGAGAAAGAAGTTAAACAATTAGTAGCTTATTAAAATGAAGTTATTAAAATAGAAGCCTTGAATTCTGCCTGTTTCCCTTTACCCCATATATTAATGTATTTGTTTGTGAAGTGGTAATCAATCATTAGTCTGTTATTTAATTTGTGATACTTTATTTTTTAAATTCTATTTAGCACAAAGTATTCTATCTATTCTCATGCTTAAACTAAAGAATAAAGGTACTTGTAAAGGTTTTTCTGAACTAGTTATGGATTGAGCATCCTTAATCTGAAATGTTTCACAATCAGAAGCCTTTTGGCACTAACTGGCGTGATGATACCTAACCACATACTTTGAATAATTTAGTAGTTCCTTAACTGCTCTTTTTCTTCAATTTTACAAAAAACTGACTTATAGGATGGAAAATACCACAACTACTCTCATATGACAGGTCATATACTCATGTGATAGTCAAATTCAGGTACATTGAAAGTATTACATAGAATTATTAGGTTCAGATGGGTATACAAGGATCATATGGAAATTAAAAGAATTTTGTGTTTATACTGTGGCTGGTTCTATCCCTAAGAAATCTTGTTATGTATATGCAAATATGTTAAAACTTTTGATCTGTACTCTGAACCACTTCTGGTCCCAAGTGTTTCAGATAAGGCATATTCAACCTGTGCACATTTCATTAATTTAAAATTCATACTCAGGTGTAGCATCAAGACATTAAAAACACTTTGAGTTGAAGTCATGAATGTTGCCCATTAGGAATTTGTTGCTGTTGAGATTTTGGGAGCTATCTTTTCCACAACAGTATTTAAATAACCCAAAAGTTTATCTGTTATTTCTTTTACAATTAAAATAGATTTTATTTTATGTGTGTTGTGTGTGCACGTGCATGCATGTGCATGAATGGCGCCTGCAGAAGACTGAAAAGGGTGTCAGATCTCTAGAACTGGAGCTATAGGTGGTTGTAATCCACCATGTGAGTGCTGGGAATGGAAATCTTTTGAGATAATGCTACTGAGCTCTAAAGAACTCTAGTTTGTTTGGTTTTTGTTGTTTTGTCTTGTTTTTCAAGACAGGCTTTCTCTGTGTAACGGCCCTGGCTGTCCTGGAACTAGCTCTTGGTTATGGAGAAGCTATTTTTGGTGTTAGAAGCTAGTTGTCTGAAGTTTGTTCAGTCAATTGTTTATTTTTAAATTGGCCTCATGGTATTTTAAAACTTCTGACGAAATTTAATATGTATTGTAATAGAACTATATAAGTAAGCCTTGAAGTAGTCATCACTCACCTTCATGGCCTGTCATTTCTGGCTGGCTAGTCTTATTCTTCTGTTTTACCTCCTTGAATTACCGCTCGAATTACCGCGATGTGAATCCTATTATTTCATCTATAAGTGCTTTTTTTGCATTTACAGATGACATCAGTTTCCCTTTCAGCATAACCACAGTTTTATCATCTCATTACGCACACACACACACACACACACACACACACACACACACACACACACAGAGAGAGAGAGAGAGAGAGAGAGAGAGAGAGAGAGAGAACCCACAATTCATTTACTTCATTACACATTTTCCTGATCATATTGTGAATGTGCTTGTTTTTTAAAGCTCAGTATTTGAATTGGAAACCAGTCTAGGTCTGTGTGATAGTTAAATTTCTTTTTTATCATTGTTTTATCATCACTATTTATGAAAGAAGCTGAAGATTTTGTACTATTAAATTTTTTTGGCACTTGCATTTGCTCATTGCATTGATGTGGTATCGTTAAACATGTTCCACTATCCTATATATATCCTGTAAATTGTTACTTGCAGTAAAAACTTAGCCACATTTATATTTACTTCAATTTGTTTTATGTTTTGCTAATAGTATTTCCCAGATGTTGTTTTATATATTTTTCTAGAAGTACTTTGTATCTAGTCATGACTTCAAGACAAGCTATAAGGTCTATCATAAGAAATATTTAGTATTTACCTTTCTCATCTCCTAAGTGAAAATAGAGAAAAACAAGGAACTGAGCTGCTTGTTGAATTTTCATATCAACACACAGCTGTGTAGTCTGAACTGAGTTCATGAAACAATCGATTACTCTTCTGTCCCCCAAAGATGGTCTTCCACCACCAGAAAATTGGTATTATGGCTTCTAACACGGAAGAATTTTCTTATTTGGGGGACATTGTATGAATTGTGGCTTTATTCTTTATGTCTGACTACTTCCACTGTATTGTATATTTGAGACTCATCTGTGTAATTGTACTTTCGGTTATTTTTACATAGTGTTTCATTGTATGACTATGCCTACACCACACTGTATTAATACATCCTGTGTGTATGTTTATGGGTTGTTCCCCCCCTTTGGCAATTATGTATAGCACTATTTGAAGAATTCTTGCACATCTCTTCTGTTAAATATAGTCATTTATTTCTGTTGGGTGTGTACTTAGTACTAACTGCTAGGCCATTGTATACATGTTAGTTCAGTTTCATGGTTGCTTCAAATTGTCTAAAGTGAATTTAACACAATGCAAACTGTATTTTTTTTTGAAAACTGTATTAGAATGTTTTGTGTACTTACCAATATTTGGTTTTCTTTCTTCTTCATTTTATGTAGTGTCATACCTTCCATTGTGGCTTTACTTCACATTTGATGATTGATGAGCCTTTCTCCGAGTTTCTTGGTCAGCTAAACATCTCCCCTGTTGAATTGTATTTTTCTCATTGATTTTCAGGCATTTCTTACATGTTCTAAATATGATCCCCTTGGAAACATGCTGTGAATATCTCCTAGACCACATGTTTTTTTTAAATAAATAAAATTTACTTTTTTGGTTTTTCATGACAGGGTTCACTCTATAGACCAGGCTGGCATCGAACTCACAGAGATCCACTTGCCCATGCCTTCTGAGTGCTGGGACTAAAGGTGTGCACTGCCACAACCTGTCTCAGGACTTATATATTTTATCATGAAAGGATATAAAGTCTTAAGATTGCCCATAAATCAGTTTTAGAACATTTCCATCACGGCAGATTACTTTATTCTTTCTGCCCTTTCCTAGTCAACCCTTACACAGCAGCCACACTCATCTGATTTCTGTCACCATATGTGTGTTTCCCTAGTCTATAATTGTATATAAATGGTTTTCTACAGTATGTACTTGCTTGATATGTTCAATTGTTTTGACTTCATGTAATATTTTTTCACTCTATCATGTTGCTTCTATTTGTATCCATTTTTTTCATTGCTGAGTAGTATTGCTGGTAGGTCATTCTACTGTTAACATCCATTAAGCTAGTTTTCATCTGGGACTATTATAAATAAAGCTGGGTATTTTTTATACACAGCTGTTTATGGAGAGAGCATTGATCCTTTAAGTTTTCACAATTTTTCCTTAATACTAAATTTGCATTTTATATATTGTTTTCTAGCAAATCCAGATATGTAAGCCTGTATTCGCACAAAGGAAAAATGAATTACTTCTTAAGATAAATTTTCATTAAAGAATGGCAATAAGTCCATTAATTGGCTTCCCTAGTATTTCAACTGATTCTTATTACAAACAACTGTTTGTGGATAACAGTTACTTCCTTTTCTCACTTGAATTTCATCTGTATAGATTTTCCCTCTTCCACTTGCATGAATGTATGGAAGAAACTGGCTTTGCTGCAGTTTTTCAGTTGTATCGACACCTTGTATTTTTGTAAGAAAAGAGAAATAAACAAATATGTCATGATTTTTCTCAGATAAACGTATGTCTTCAATTATGAACACATTACATATTTGAGAAGGGACATAAATTAACAGTCCAAGAATAGTACTCTGCAGTGCTTAAAATTGAAAGTAGTAGAAAAAATAATTCTGTGTCAAATGTTACATTGTATGATTAAGACTGGTGATATTAAGTAAAAACTGTACTGCTAAAACTCACCCACCCCAGTGCCTGTGATGCTACTTTCTATAAATATGCCTTTGAAACTGAGAGCTTTGATCCTGTTGCCAAAATAATGTGAGATCCTAGAAATTTTCTAATTATAAATGACAGTATTTTAATTTCATTCTACTACCTCTCCTGTCCCTCCCATTTCAGCACAAGTGACTTGATCACTACAAGTTGCAGGAGTGAATTAAAGCACACATCACATCATCTCTGGTTATTGTGGGGAAATCACAGCTGTTCTTCTGCCAGATAACTGCTTTTCCAAAACCCACTCAGGTTACTGCTTTCTTTATTTTCTGTCTGACCCAATGATTCAAGTCAACTAAAAGCAGTCTAGTAGAAGTGGAAGTTTCCTTTCTCAAACAGGGCTTTAAGTTTGTTTCTCTAAATCAATTGTTCAGAGAAAGCTATCGGTGGAAGAGGTAAGGAATTTGGAATTCAGTTTTACATCTCTTGCTGAGCTTTCATATGGTTACACACTGTGAGTAGTTTAATATTAATTACAGAACATATATGCAGGCAGGGCAAGTGTGATGGTAAAGATTGTGCTTTAACGCCATTTCTGACAGGTTTTAATTTTGGGTTGTCACAAAGGGAATTTTATGCTGCAGGTCTATTTTGCAGTCTTAAAATTCAAAATCTCTACCTCTAGGTGGCAGCACCAGATACTTTTTTTTCCTGTTTGAGGCCAGCCTTAATAAGTTCTGGTATAAGCAGTAAAACTTTCAAGCTGACTAAAACTTGGAAATATTCTATGAGAATTTGGTTAAATTACTTTGTGTGTTGAATAAGTTTGGGACTTGCTGTACCTTGGGTTTTTAAAGTCTTCTAAAAGGATTTTTGATCCTTTTTCTTTTTTAGAACATGGTATATTATGTCTACTTTAAAAATGTAAGCCCCCTTCAGTTTGCCTGTTACATGCATAATTCTTCAAAGAAAACCACTTGGTTAATGATGTTTTTGTATTGAAGTAGCATGTACAAGCCTGTTGTATGCTTAATACTTTAAAGTTAATTGCACTCTATTTTCCTTTTTTGTTTTTAAAAATTAACAAGAATCATAGTTAAGTGAATACAAGATTGAAGCTTCTTCGACTCAAAGAGTTCAGCTTGAGGATAAATCTGAAGTAATTGACTAGGCCAGATGGCCTAGTTACTGCTATGGGAAGATAATAGTCATTTGTGGAAGTCAACATTTAGAGTAGATATTGCATAAGATTTGATTTGTTTTTCTTGCTGTCAGACATGTGTTGGGTGTTCCTTTGTAAGTACCAAGATAGACCATATCCATTTTTGGTTAACCCCTTGGGCAAGTGGGCTGGCTGGCTATCTACCAGTTTGTTCCTCCATATACTCAGGTGTGCCAGGTGAAAGAGGACTGATAGAGGTGGCCTACGGAAGAGCCCCTAGTTAATTGTGTATATGTACAATCCAACATGATTTTGTTCCGTTGTTTTGGGAGCATTTAAGGATCTTGCCTTTTAGAAAACACCTGTCTTCCACCCCTCCTTTAAAGTTAAAATTGTCATTGGAAATTGATTAATAATTATACAGTCAGAAAAGTTAAGCTGCTTTCTCATAACTACAGATTAATCAACACATTCTGTGAATATCCTCTTGTATTCACAATTAGAGATTAATAAAAGGTACATTTATCTGTTACTATAGAAAACAAGTGATCTCACTTCTCAGTGTGGTTTCTCACATTCAGTTCCTCTGCCCTCTTTAAATATGAGGACATGAATTGTCCATATTTTACTTATCTATTGTTTTTCTAGGAGGCAGATAATTTGTAAACTAAAAATGATAGTCTTGACATGGGGCAGGTGCCATTATCACAGAAACATATCACTTATTCTATGTATTCTGAAAAAAAATATTTAATTTTCTTATATGTTATCATATTAGGAAATACTTTTAATTTTTATGAAGCATAGTTATTAATTTCATGTGTAGCATGAATAAGTGTTTCATGTGAGTACAGTATGCACAGTATGCATTAAATGGTGTCCATTTGCTATTTTGTATTGTATTCAAGTGCAATTTTCTAAGTGTTTAACATGTAGTAAGCACCATTAAACTGGGCTTTTCTTTTATTATCTCATTTCAAGTTCAAAACTATATGGCTGGTGACACTTCCATTTTGTGGGTGAGAAAACTGAGACTCCACATCTCAATCATCTGTTCTTTGATTGCTACCCTGCTACTCTGAAAGCGTTTTCCTCAAGAAGTTTATAATTACTATGTGTCACTTGATGACTGACCAAAGAGAATATAGGAGTTTGAATTTTAAATATAAATCCAAGTAGTAAAATTTGACAGGGCTTGAGCAGGGGAAAATTAAATTAGTAAAAATGTTTTGTTTCTTTAAATTGTTTGTGGCAACAAAATCATATAAACCATGCATAGATTTATTGTTTCAAATGACATAGAAATTACATGTAGTTTCAAAGCTATTGTGGGTGTGTGGACCCATGGACTATGTAGATCCATCCCTTTGTACATGTTTTAAGTGTATGAATTGCAAACATAGAAAAATAGACGTTGCACTTTCTCCAGATGCTGCTACTGAATTATAACCACTGACTTAGGCTGCAGCATACACGCTGTTAACTATTGAGAGAAGACGAAATCTACCACTGCAGTGAAATCAGTGTTTACAATTGTGTCTGCATTTGAAAGAGTGAACCTGTATTCTTTAATGGGAATTTTGTTTTGTTTTTCTTTTTAATGGTTGCACTTTGAGTATTTTTTTAATAACAGTGAATAAATTATTTGAGTTTTTCAGTGTAACTTAAAAAATCTATGAAATGCTTTGGAACCTGTATGTCCAGTGACTTGTTTCTACATTGTAGTTTTAGAGTTATTTTTTGATTCATAATCTTTTATAAAAACTATTTGTCCTATGATCTTGAGTTCAGTTGGTTTTACGTGTGTGTGTATGAACTTGAAAACTATTTTTTTTTTGTGAGAATTTACTTTGGGGTTATAATTCTTTGAATGACTACTTCTTTTTTTTTTTTTTTTTTGCTTGGTAGGACTTGACTCCACTCAGTTTAGAGTTCATCAGTATCACAAAGATGAGGAGAATGATGCTCTACTTGGTGGACCAGCACAGCTGACTGATGAAGAGAAATATAAGGACTGTGAAAAATTCAAATGCCTTTGTCCTACATGTGGAACTGAGAATATTTATGATAATGTCTTTGAAGGCTCGGTTAGTTATTCCTTTTTGTTTCTGTCTTTCATTTTGTTTGGAAACTAGTACAGAGTGCCCTCCCCCTACACTTCATGGTATATAAAGGTAACCTAGATGTTGCATTTATGTCTTTAAACAATTTTTGCTACATGACTTTTGCTTTTATAACTTCATTTCTGCTGACATGCTTAATTGAGTATGCTTTGTTTTTGCCTTTCTAGAGTGCTTGACCTTAGTTTTAAAATGGAATCTCTTAAAAATTCTAATTATCTCAAAATATTTTTATTGGAACTCCTTAATTAGTAACCTGTATTCCCTGTTCCCAACCCCCACTTATTTAGATAGAGCAATAATTGCCTTTATCTTAAGTTAACAAGAATTAGGCATTTTGGGAAAGTTTTGTTTGTCTTTACATGTTCCTCTCACCTTGTTTTTTTTCCCAAAGGTACTCTTATTATCTTTTCTGTGGTCTTTCCATATCAGACATTAAAAAAAAATCACAAGGAGACATTCTTGTCAAGAAGTACTGCCAAAAAATGTATCATTGACCTTGGATCGGAACTTGAAACTGAGCCAATTCATTTCATTTTACTGCAGTGTTTTCAGTGTGCTAGCCATTGGCAAATGAGTAGGCAGCAGAACTCTGAAACCTTGAAACTGAAAGAAAATACATCTTTTATCTAAATTAAAAGTAATTATTTTAAGTTAATTTGGACAAACAGCAGATGTTTTGCATTTTTTTGAATCAAAACAAAGCAGCTTTTGGAAGCAAGTGCAAGGAAGAGGCAGACACATATCAGCAATACTTGCTAAATCCTTGAGTTTTGCTTCATTACAGCTGTAAATAAGATAGTTAATTGCATGGAGGCTTGACGACTTGCAGATGGGCTAACTGTGGAAGAGCCGATGTCAAGCTCGGAAATCTCTTCCACCTGGAATTGCTTAGCTTGTCGGGGTAGGGTTATGCACCAGATTGGAGCAGGAAACCAACCAAGATGTTTAAGAAAACAAATGCTCCAGAAACCCCAACAGTTTTCCTATATCTTATTTTTGTTTTGTCTTTGTTTAAAACAAATTACGACACAATAAAATGTTTCTCCAACTGTTAATAGTTACTCGTTCAAATTTATATTCTTATTGAAACCTTCTTTCCCAAAATATATTTCAATTCTTTTCAAGCACAGAAACTTTAGATTTTCCAATCTGGTGATAAATTAGTTTGCTTTATTGCTTTTGTAGTGCGCTAATTTTAAATTTTACATTTTTCTGCCTAAAATTCACTTGGTGCAGTAACAGCAAACTAATATCATGTAAGGGCTTTTGCTTTATCTTCAAGTTTGGAATGAATGAGTGCAAGTTAAGTTTTGATCAGTGTCTCTAGAAGAATGTTTATTTTTGGTAACATGATTTCTCTGGTATTTTCGGTGGGGACGTTGCCTTATCCATAAAGCCTGTCTTGCATGGAATGTAAAATAGTGAGTTTATGGTTTTCCCTTTGACTTTGTACTCCATTGTGATAACAAGAATTTATGCCATGTACTTCTAAAGGGGATCTTAAGCCATAAGTAGTGGATAAAGTATAGTTCAAAACTCACTTCTAAATAGTATTGTACACCAAGAAAACAAATGAAAGTTTCAAGCATAAATACTTTCTGATAATAATCTTTTGTACACTTCTTTGTCTTGTTTTCTATAGGGAATTGATATGGAGCCCAGCTTGTATCGTTGCAGTAATATTGATTGTAAGGCTTCACCACTCACCTTCATGGTACAGCTGAGCAACAAACTGATCATGGACATTAGACATTGCATCAAAAAGTACTATGATGTAAGTATCTGTAATAAGACTTTACATATTTAATTTGGAGAAATATAATAATTGTTTTATAGTTTTTGATACAAGTGAAAAACCTTTGGGGGAAATTCGTAGTAAAATACTTTTAATAAAATGTGACAGGCTGTAATTTAAAGTTTGTGTACATTTTCTTATTTATATGTGGATGGGTGGGTGATGGTGGTGCAGGATGGTGCCTGTATGGTGAACATGAGGGAGTTAATTCTCTCTTTCTATCAAGTTGGTTCAAAGGGATCAGACTCAGTTCATCAGGCTTGGTGGCAAGACCTTTACCACCTAAGCCATGTCACCTGCCCAAACTATGAAATTTTAGTCTGGGAATGTGACAAACAATTTGATTTTTCTCATATCTCATTACTGAAGAGCATTTTAAAGATTTAAAGTTTAAATTCAAGAAAAGTGAAACTAAATTTGGAAATTTCATTTTTATTTATTATTGCCTAGGTAACTAAATTGAATGATCACTCAGAACTTTGGCTAGAGTAGGAAAAATAGCAATGTTGCCTGTCTCTAGTAAGTAGAGTCATGGTACTATGGGTAATGATTTTACTGGATTGATCACTGCCCAATACTTTGTGTTCACACATGACAATCTAAGCCAATCTCTTGATTAGTTTTCTGAAGAAATGAAAAGAAACATTTTTTAAATTGAAGTGCAATTTGAGATTTCAAAGAAAGAAAATATCTCATTTTTTTTATCTGTACAGTAAAAATCCCGGAAGAGTAAGTAAGCTTTCTTTGCTTTAAAATCGAGCTTTTGTTTTGTTTTCTTATCACATTTCAAATGAATGTTTTTTCTCTTTAAAAATTAAAATTTAATAAGACTACATTTCTCATTTTTCTTAGTGTGTCATATCATTTATCATCTAAACAAATTTTCTGTCACTTGAAAATTCACTATATCTTTTAAAAAACTATGTATTGAGATATACAGAAAATCCCCGTTTTTTAAAAAAAAAAAAAAGCAAAATGGCTGTGTTGCCAATGCTTTTTTTTTTTTAAATAAAAATGTTCAGGTACTATTAGCTAAGACCAATGACTTTAACATTCTATTTTTTCTACTTGTTAATTAAAATGTAACATAGCCCTTCTTTAAGGCACGTGTGAAGTAATTTGACATGTTTCACATAGTAAGAAATATAACTCATTATATATAAATGGGTATTAGAGCATTAAGTTAAAGGATGAAAACACAGAGTCATATTGTGATTTGGCAGAGAATAATTTGTATTTATATTTTTAAAAAGTACGTTTGCCTGAATAATAATGACTACACTTTGGGAAACTCTGCAAAGTTTAGTGCATAAAGCTGTGCTGCACTTAAATGAAGAGCTTGTTGGGAATAAAGGTTATTTGTCGGGTCACATTCTATAGTACATCAAGTGTTCACCTTATGAAATGTTAGACCTTTATTTAGCATGAAGAACACAAATCAAAATTGTTCAACTTCTCATTTACAGATCTCATTGAGTAAAGTATGATTCTTGACTCTTGGGAAGAATCCTGGCTTTTTCCTCTATGTTTAGTCTATCAAAAGCTTCACCATGGAAATGGTAATACTAAAACAATGAATATAGTTCCTTCTGTGAGAAGGAACTATCTGTTTTGACTAAGTTGAGAATAGGGAGAAAAACGATCCATATAATTAGAATGTGCCCAAACTCAAAGATGAATTTTAATTCTAATTGTGTGTGTGTGCGCATGCGTGCACGTGTATGTATGTGTGCGTGTCTGTGTTTTAATGACCATAGTTAAAAAAGCATTTTTAAGCTAAATAATCTACTCTTGCAGACTAAGTATTTAAAAGAAAGCTGTTAGAGTACTTGCCTTGTCTTGTCTACCAACTATTTCTGTAACATGCAAGTGAAAGTTTTTCTACACTTAACTGCCCACTTGATTGTCTTTTCTAAGACATTTCTGATCAAAATCGCCAAATGTTACTCTAGTAATTAAGGATTGATAGAACTGTTGGTCCTCAAAGTTAGAAATTTCCTTGCTTTGTGATCCTGATCATAAGCTACTGGATGGGTGAAAAGAACTCCATCATTTCTTTCATGGTCTCATGCTGAGTTATATATAAACAGTGTATCTTAGAAGTCAGTGAGAGACAGTTTTATTTTTTGTTGTCTCCAGATACAATGCTATTTTTGCCAGCTGATGGGTGTGATGTTGAGTTTCTTTGGTTAACTGTGTGATGTATGATAAAATTAATGGCAATCAAGCAGTAAGCATATTAGAAAGGTTTCTGAGGTTAAGCGACTTTTCTCTGAAGCAGGTTACCAAAATGGCTTCTTCATATTTTGTAATATTTAAAAATACTCAGTGAATAGAAACAATTATTTGTGGACCTTAGATAATAGAGTATCATATTTGTTTTAGTCTTAAAATTACAGCAAGGGAAATCAATTTACGATGAGAAAAGAAATGTACACATAGAAAGAAAGAACTTGGAGAAGTTTGGTAAAATATGACATTTGACCAAACGTAACCTGCCAAGGAACCTAGTTATAGATTACATGAAATTAGGTTACCAAGAAAAGAAATTAAAGTCACAGAGTATATTTCTAAATCATTTGCATTTTCAAATGCATTACATGTTCCTCTGTCATGACTGGATGAGTAAATGTGACGTAACAATTTTGCAATTGTATATATCTCAGAGTCAATAAATCTACATTCCATCATATTTTAATACTTCTTTAGTGGGAAATGCTTTTTCCCAACCCCCTTTGTATAGTAATGAGTGTATCCTTCGAATTCTCATTTAATTAACATACAAATTTACATGTGCATGGAAATGTACAAGACAATGAACAAATATACTTTTTGAGTAACATATTGATTTACTTGGGAGAAATACAACTTTAGATTTTACTTCAAGGTTTAATAATATGTTGAAAAACTGACATAGCACAAAGAAATCTTAATTCAAAATTGATTGTATGCTTTGAGCCTTGTTTGTTACTCTGTTAATACTGAACTGGTATTTCTTTTTACTCATAAGAAGGCAAATTAATCTCTAAGCTTTTAAGGATGGTTTTCGAAATTCAGGTTTAGAATGAAAAATTTACACATGCCCCCCCCTTAAATTCTGTCCCCAAGGGCACACACACACACACACACACACACACACAGAGAGAGAGAGAGAGAGAGAGAGAGAGAGAGAGAGAGAGAGAGAGAGACAAAGGGAGAGAAGCACTAGCTAATCTAAATTGGGAAATGAAGAGGGCTTTTTTTAAGCATGAAAATTTCATCATCTTGTCAGCTGGCAGAATGCCTGCTGTGTGGATTCACAAAGGCTAAGAATTACACTTTCATGAAATTTTCCTCACTAACTGCCCTGGTTAATTTGAAAGATAACCCACTGTTCTAATTCATTCCTCAATTGGGCGGTGCAGGTTTTATCTTTGATCTGACAAAGCATTTGTGTTAATCGTTTTGGCCCTCCACTAGACACTCTTGGGATTGTGCTTTTACAATAAATGTGTCTGTGATAGCTCTTTAGTCTATTATACTTACAATAGATCCATAGAACTGGTAATTAATTCTCCACTGCTTTGGAAATGGGAAGAATAGGTGTAGCTCTGTCAAGTACTGCTGGGAAGTTTGTTTAGCTGGTTCATTTTTGAAGTGTTCCCTCAACTGTCCTAAAAGCTAATATGAGACTGAGATGCTAGCCTACCCTAATGACTTTCTGATGTGGGAAATTCAATCTTCTTGATACCTGGGAGGGGGTGGTGGGTCATTTATTATTGGTTACTATGTACATTAAACTCGTTTGAATACATACATGGAGTCACACCTTTTTAAAGGTGGAGGCTCTGACAGACACAGTGTGATAGTGAACTAAAATATGTTCCTTGCTCCTCGTTATGCAGTGTTTAAGGGGTTTGAATGGGGCAAAGGATTTTTCTTTACCATCCTTCTGTGTTTCTAGGTACCTGCAAAAGGGCTCTTTGCTAGTGTTTTTGAATGTTGAGATATTGCTAACCCTAGATAGAACTGCCCCTGCATCTAAAAAACAATGAGCATATGAGTACTGACTATCAGTGTTTTAGCCCTTGATTAGTTGCTGGGCCAGAATTAGTGGTGTAATTTTTTAGAAATAAGCTCCAGGTTTTATAATCTCAGAATTTTCCTGTATTATGCCTTTTGAGGACTGGGCTTAAATATTCTGTGTCTTATCTGTGATCTCTGCCACAGCCATTCATTTAGTAATGGGTGTTCTTGATTCTTGGTAACCAAGGGACCAACAAGTAAAAGTTATTATTTTTAATATTTTCTTTAAATTATTTTTTCACAATGTTACTACACTGACAGAGGGCTTATTTGTGATACACAAAATTAATATCAAGTTAACCCAAAACTCCACAGTTATTTTAAGATCCTGAAAGCATTGACAAATAGCTCTTTGTTACCGTCTTTGTCCTCTACTCTCCTCCTCTCCCCTCCCCTCCCCTCCCCTCCCCTCCCTCCCTCTCTCCTTCCCTCCCTCCCTTTTTCTCCTCCCTTCCTCCATCCTCCCCTCCCTTCCCCCTGTTCCTTCCACCCTCACCCTAACACTCTTGTCCCCAGGGACCAGTCTCTGCCCCCTTCTCTCCTCTTCTAATAAAGCTCCCATGTGAGCCTTGTTGGATGGTGTGACTTCTCTTCGCAGTGTTTTTTTTTTTAATTACAAATGGAGCTTCTTCTCAAGCCAAGTATGTGGCAAAGATACTTGTGCCCACAAATATTATTGTTATGATACAGGATAGCAGCCTGTCTAAGTATAATATTTTCATTGTCTGACTAGAGAAGTTGTATGCCTAACTAGATAACTTGGCAGGGGCAGGGAGCAATACCTAGCTTGTTACCTGCTTACTGCCACCCTCTTTATATTTCTCTGTTTTATTTCTTAGTGTATTATTGTGGTAAAAGTACATTATTATTTCTTTGGGGCCCATTTTTATGAGGAATTCAAAAACACATGCCCAGAGAATTAATATCAGCCATCAAGCATTATGTTCTTAAACTCAAGGTTGACCTTGGAATTGCCCTTTATCAAAGGTGTAATGATGAGTCAGGAGTAGTGGCCCCTTACCTTTAATCCTAGCACTAGGGAGGCAGATGGATCTCTGTGAGATCAAGACAAGCCTGGTCTACAAAGAGGTTGATGATAGCCAGGTAGTTACATGAAGAAACACTGTCTCAGCCTGCCCCTTAAAAGTGTAACCATTCCAGAGTGGAATATTGGTTAAACTATTTGTTCATAAAAATGTGAACTTATTTAGCATCATGAGCAAACATCATTTATAGTGTTAAATAGTGCTTAAACAAAAGTAGTTTTATAAGGAAGTCACAGAATGGCATTAAATAAATCTGATAAGATGACAACTTCTCACTCCAGACCCCAACAAATGTGTTACTGAGTGGGACTCATTGTCATTGACTTCATTTATCCATTTTTGTTGGAATGATACTTTACAGTGGATCTGTTTGAAGGCCCTGCAGTGGCTTTCAGGAACTCTCTGCTGTTCTGCTGCAAATATTCAGTGTTCAATAACCCTCAAAATTTCTCATTTCTTACCTGTGGTGATGCAGTCTGATAGTTTTTAGGCTAGAGGTTGCAATATGCAATAGCATCACAGGCTACATTGGTTCAAAATAGTTTAAACTTTAGTAGTGGAATTAGTGTTGATTTCTTTGCCCCTCTATTTATATTTAGAACATTTAGAAAGAAAGAATAAACTAGGCTTTTTTAAAAAGTCTCTAACAACATAATTATAAGTGGTAGTAGAAGCATGCAACATATAAGCAATAGATATCCACCTCACCAATTCAGCTTCACAGTCAGCCTAATACTTGCTACCCAGTGAAGCTTAAAGAGGGGTGATTTCTTTAGGCATCCATAAAACCCATCCTAAATCTTCCTGAGAGCGGATGTTTCTTCTTCACACCATTTTATTTGGAAGCTAAACATAAATGAACACCAGGCATACCAGTATTCTAACACCAGACCTATTAATAGAGAGGGTATGCTTTTATTGTAAATCGTTGATTTTCTTAGATTTATATAAATCAAACATGCTAATTTTGAGTTGAATATTACATTTTGCTGCAACTTCATGGTGTGTTCCTATAGTAAAACTGAAAAAAAAAACAGGGCTTGGATGATAGTTGGGGGTAGAATCTCATTGTAAGAGAATGTGTTGCCTATACATCTAAATGAATCATAGGTTATCCCATCCTCTAAAACATGATAGATAGATATTCTGTGCAAGCAGTTAATCATGAGATGTTTGCTTTCGCAAAGGAGATGTAGTAAGCAAATAGGCTTAGGTACAGCTTTCCACTTGTCTTTTTTTTTTTAAATAAAATAACCAACATTTTTCTGTTGTTTCTTTAGTTTTCATTTCATTTAATCATTACTGGATGCCATCAATTATTTTTGGTAGGAACAAAACTAGAAATGGTCCTATGGAACTAGTAGGAGATTCACACCCAATTTGGAGTGGTCCAACCACAGAATAAGCATTACAAATTATGCCAGTTCTGACTATGACCACTTAGCAGTGGTCTGGTCCATGTGTATGGAACTTGGACTTGAACCAATTCCTGATACAGTTTACCTCTGTAGGGAAAATTGGGGGCTTTGTGAAACGCCAAGGAAATGCCAGAGGAGTTGGCACATAGATGACAAAAAGCAGGTAATCTCAGAACACTGGGCTGAAACAGTAGCATTCCTTTCTTCAGTTTGATTTCTTTAACCTTGTCTATTTAGGGAAAACTCAACTTCAAGTCTTACTCCGGTCATCTGTAGCTACTATCTTGTAGTAAAGTAATTGAACCAGAACAGATTTCATTTAACCTTTCAAAAGTGAGATTTTCACACCACTGAACAAAATGGAAGTATCAGGTCTCTGCTGTACATATCAATAGTGTGGGAAGTGAGCATCCTAAGCAGTGACTGTCTTTCATGTTTGGTTGTATGTTCATTATGGACCACAAGTGAAATCAGACCTTTACAGATAGTTGTTGATTGGAATTTTCAGATGATGCTGTCTAGCCTAGCCTTGCATTAAATGAAATGATCTCATTTCTGTTTAGGAGAGAATTAATTCAGCTGCTTTTCCAAGGCACTACAAAAAAATTTTCAAAGCCCAGATTTACAAAAAACAAAACAACAACAGTGCATATGTGTGTGTGTGTGTTTGTGCATGTGCACGCGTGTGTGGCTTTGTGTGTGTGGCTTTGTGTGTGTGTGTGTGTGATAAAACCGAGTTCATCTTTTTTTCTATATAATAGGGATTGTTTCGTTTGCAAGGAATGGCTTTAACATACACCCTTATCGGAGATAGAGACAGAGACCCACACTGGAGCACTGGACTGAGCTCCCAATGTCCCAAGGAGGAGCAGAAGGAGGGAAAATATGAGCAAAGAAGTCAGGACCACGAGGGGTGCACCCACCCACGGAGACAGTGGGGCTGATCTATTGTGAGCTCACCAAGGCCAGCTGGACT
>NW_026068135.1:1191535-1220367 GCF_014885135.2 Alexandromys fortis | reverse complement strand
TCTCCCCCTCCCACAACTATATTCCCCCTCCCTCTCGAGTCTGTAGAGCAGTCCATATTCCCTACCCTGTGGGAAGTCCAAGGTCCTCCCCCCTCCATCCAGGTCCAGGAAGGTGAGCATCCAAACAGGCTAGGCTCCCACACAGCCAGTTCATGTATTAGGATCAAAACCCCGTGCCATTGTCCTTGGCTTCTCAGCAGCCCTCATTGTCCACCATGTTCAGAGAGTCCAGTTTTATCCCATGCTTATTCAGTCCCAGTCCAGCTGGCCTTGGTGAGCTCAAATCCCTCACCTGGCTTGTTTCTTGAAAGGGCTTTCTCATTCAGGCAGTACAGGTACTTCAGGTTCCTTGGCTGTTAGAGGTACAACAATATTGGTACTTCTTAGAACCTGGGTGATTTACTAGCCAACTCTCAGGATCCAGGACTACCAAGGCTACAGTCTAAAATCAAACTAACACTCCTCAGGATTGATGTCCATATGATGCACAAGGATTTAGAAATCATGCAGGCCCCTCAACTTCACATTTCCATTTAATGATGTAGTGATGTTTTAGAGCCTTTAGAACAATGGTTCTCAGTCTGTGGGACATGACCCCTTGGGGGAGGGTTTAAAACCTCTTTCACAGGGATTGCCTAAGAGCATAAGAAAACACAGATATTTACACTACGATTTATAATAGTAGCAAACTTATAGTTATGACGTAGCCATGAAAATAATTCAATGGCTGGGGGTCAACACAGCATGAGGAAACTGTATTAAAGGGTCACACAGTGTTAGGAAGGTTGAGAACTACTGTTCTAGAAAGACCCATTGAAGAATTTTAAGTAAAACATTCCTTTGTAGTAGTATATAAAGTTCAGAGGTTCTCAATCTTTTTCATCTTTGGGACCCTAGTACACTCTTAATATACTAAAAATGCAATGAGTTTATTTTTCTGTGAATTCATATTTTATTTTAACTTAAAACTGAGGTGCTAAAATAACGATCCATTTATGAGTGACAATAAGAATATTATGTAAAAATAAAAATTTTTTAAAAATCTGGGTTTGGGCACACATTGTTAATCTTGGCACTTGGGTTTATCTCTGATTAAAGGCCAGTCTGATATCTATATATAAGTTCCAGGCCAGCCAGTGCTTCATAGTGAGACCCTATCTCAAAAAGAGCCCATTTTGAAAAAAAAAAAAACACTTCATATTCCAATTGAAAATAATCTAATCAAGACAATGGTATTGTTTTATATTCTTACAATTTTCTTTCTTACCTATCTTCAATAATAGTTGAATTCTCATATCTTCTTCAGCATCTCATCTATTGTAATTTACTATTTTGGTTTGTAAAGAAAATTTTGTTTCACATACCAATGTAGTTAGGGAAAGAAGCATATTTTGTTAGCCCTTTCTGTTAATTTCAGTAATTCATTTTTTTTGTTACTACACTGAAATAGTTTCTTAGAGTGTGTTGGGGGTGGTATGTGTATGTGTTCATATAGGTATGTACAATTATGTGTGTGATTTTATGTGTCTGTGTGTGCAAAAGCATATGTTGGTGAGAGGTCACTGTTGGGTTTATTATTCAATAACCTCTTTGCCTTATTCTCAGCGAACCTGGAGTTCACTGATTTAGCTAACTGGCTAGCCAGCAAGCCCCAGGGATTCTTCTGTGTTCACCTCCCCACATCTAAGCTTTTTTACATGGGTTCTGGGAATCAAACTTGGGTACTTCTCCTTACACAGTGAACACTTTACTGAGCTAGCCCTTCTGCCAAGATTGTCTCTCTCTCTCTTTTTTTTTTTTTTCCAACAAGTTAGTTTCTTACAGGTTAACAAGACTGGGTATGAAATCATGTCTTTGATCTTTTTATGTTGTAGTACATCGAAACCCATTGCTCTGTCTTAAACCTTGAGTGAATCATTTATCTATGCATGATTCTTTAACATGGAATGGTTATTTAGAAAATATTGGTTAAGTGACTTATACATGTTTTCCAAATGTTATAATCTTATAAAAAATGCAGTTTTTAATCAGCCTCATTGGGACCCTATTGAGCTAAAGGTAGTAAATATTCCAATGAAAATACATTGAATACTGAGGTTTGGTAACATAATGTGAGTTGATTTTTTTTTGAAGTGATAGACTTCGTTGGTTCATTTTGTAGGAAATGTCTTTTAGGTACTTAGGTCTGAATAACCATAGTTTATCAGCTATTCTTTTAGCTAAAAATGGGTTTCGCTGAACAGAGTAGCTCAGTTCCCAACTTAGATAGTTGTACAAATGTTTTTCATAGAGAGAACTACTGTATCATTGCACGATAATAAAAGAATCCATATAGTTGAGTTTCATAAAAGATTCTGCTCTCCGAATATATGTTATTGCTAAATGAGCCTAGCTTACTTATTTATTAGGTATTGTGAGTGTGCAATGGTAAGGAATATAAAAGTTAATAGTATAATTTATAGCCACTACCTTTATTAGTGCCTGCTTAGCAGACATTTTATTGTACATATTGATCTTGCACCATCAATACAATTGCAAACTCAATGAAAAAGACTGATATTCCAGAAAAGAGCTATGACTTTTTATTTGTGGGTTCCAGGAGCTTCACTTTCAGCTCTTGCATTTTTTCCTAAAGAAATGTACTCTTTGGGACTGTGGATATGTCTCAGTGGGTTAAGAGCATTTATTATGCAAGCATGAGGACCTGAGTTCAAATGTCCAGAACCAATATAAAAAGTCACACATGGTCACATGCATAATTGTAACGCAAGCAGTACATGAGGCAGAGACAGGAGGATCACTAGAACTTGCTGCCCAACTTTAGCTCTGGGCTTAGTGAGAGACCTTGTCAGAGGATTAAGGTAAAAAGTGAAAGAGCAGGACACCCAACCTCCTCCAGCCTCCATGCATGCATGGGAACATATGCCCATACACAGACATGTACATACTCCACCCTCCACACAGTAAATTTTAGAAAGGAGAAAAAAGAAATTTATATGCAAGAATATATTGATGAGTAATTGCTTATAATAATGAAAATTGGATATAACTTAAATATCCTAGAATAAATTATTGCTAAATAAATTATGGCATATCAACAGGATAGTATAATGTACAGCCACCTAAAGCAGTATTTTGTGAGATTAAAGACACAGGACAATGGAAACAGAAAAATAAGAAAGCAAATTATTATATAAGGAATGCTTCAACTACGTGGTAAAAATACTCTGTACTTATAGAAATGTTTCTAAAAAAACCAGAAAGACATCAGAATATTAATAGTGATTGTCTTTACTAGTAAGAATATGGGTTGCTTTAATTTTTATCTTTATATTTGTGTTAGTGCTATAATAACTATATTCCGTTTTAAAGGGGAAGATTTGGGTTGCATTTTAAATATATTTATTTTAACATTTACAATAAATGAAATATTAATGTGGCAAATTTCACTGTAAAATTCACTGTAGCATATTGTATAGTGTATTGTCAAACAGATAAAATTGTGTAACTATGAGGACATTTTTTTATTTTATTTTGTTTTCTACTATACTAAATAGGTTGCCAGTTCCAGACTGTATACATGAAAGTTGGTAGCTTTACTTTACAAAAGTGGCAGTAATTGATTTGAATACAAAATGAAATTATCAGGACAATTCCCTCAAAGAATACTGAAGAAAATGCATCTCAGTATTTCCATTAAAGTTTCATAGCAAGAATAGCTCTGTTTAGGAAAGAGAACTCTTTATCTTTAGCTCATTACTTACTTTCAGTGCGTCATGAGGACAGAGAGAACCTCAAAAGTTTAAGTAGTCATTCTTATACTCATTGATTATGTTCACCACTCCTGCTTTCTAGAAGTTACCTCAAGGTCTTAAATCATTAAGAAGGATAACTTTCTCTTACTCAGATGTGCACCCACATCCATAGCAGTTTATGCTTTTTCAATTCTAGCAAATGTATAGATAGATTTGTACCTACCACCCTTAGTCAAAATACAGAACAGTTCCATCCCAAAACAGTATCATCTCACTCTTGTTCCAACTTTTATATATTTTTCATCACTACACAGTTGTCTTTTGGGGACTGTCAAATGGATCCATAGAGTATGCAGCCTTTGAGACTGTCTTGTCACAGAAGGCTCTCCTATTATTGCTATTACTCCACTTTGTGGGTGTGTATTTGTTTGACCCATTTAAGGATGGTTTATGTTGTTTCCAGTTGGGAACAATTATGGAATCTGGTGCTTGTAAATGTTTGCATGTAGCACAAATAATAAAAACCCAGTGACAGTTATTGGGGTTCAACCTGAAGACCAAAGAAGCAAAGCAGGCAAGCCACTAAAGAGCTCTTACCTCCATGAAATCTTCAGACTGAAAGAAGGCAAGTTCCTGTTTCATCCTACCTTATATTCCTCTCTAGTGCTGAGATTATAGGTGTGCATCACCACCGCTCAACATTTGTGGCTAACTAATGTGGCTGCTGGCATTAAAGGTGTGTGCACCCACTGCCTGCCCTGTATGACTAGTGTGGCTACTTTGCACTGATCTTCAGGCAAGTTTTATTTATTAAAACACCCATTTTATTTCCCTCTTTCTCTAAAATAGGAAAGATGGCTATAACTAATATAAGAAAAATTATATATAATAAGTATGATACCATATGCAATATATGCTGGCAATAAATACATCAATAATGTCTAGTCCATTTGCATTCTATCTTGATGAGTCCAAAGTCTTATACCTAATTTTCTTTCTATCATAACTTGCTTTCTGCATCTGGTAAACAAGTTAAACAGTAACTATAACTATCTAATCTCCAACTCCCTCAGAGGCCCAAGAAGGAAATATTAACTGAGTAAGCAGGAAGTGCAGACAAGTGATTTCCAAAAGAATGTGAGAAACAACAGAAACAGCTGTCTGGACAGTCACCCAAGGTTCCTCTGCAACATTGGGGCATCCATCTTTGTCTTAAAGGCCTAGAATATCTGACAAACTTTTTGTTAAGCAAGATTTCTGAAGGACTGTCCCACCTTGTCTTGGCAAGGTTTTGTCGTCACTCTATTTTTGTGTCCTGCTTGTCCAATTTGAACAGAATACTGTCAGCCATTAAGGTAAGGGCACTTTCTTGCCCAGTGGTTTATATTTGCCAGAAAGAGAGTAAACTCCGTGTTGAGTTTTCTTTGATGCCTATCATTTTCTCTGAAGTAGATTGGTGCTTCCAGGAGCAGACATGTCTCATTGTGATTTAAAAAAAAAATTAAAAAGAACCCATATTATTAACACATCTTAAATGCCATATTCTGTAGATCTCTGAATTATTTAAAGATGATATATCTAAAATATGTCTATTTAGCCTAGAAAACATACCAAGTGTGACTATAAGTTTGATTATAATAGGTGATTAACTACTAACCTGCATATTCCTTATAAACAGTTGGTAATAATTTTCAAGGACTAGAAATTTACATTACATCGTTAAATGAGTTGCATAGGTACAATATCTTGAATAAGAGTAGAAATGTATGTGCATTATGTTCTAACATTTGCATACAGATTTTATACAAGCATATTTTCATTTCTCTAGGATATGTATCCAGGAGCAATATTGAATTGTATGTTTGAAATTTTTAAGCGTTACCAAGCTATTTTTCAGAATGGTAATATCATTTTGCATTCCTATTAGCTATATAAGAGTTCCATTTACTTAGCATCCTTGTTGGTACATATTATTTTCTTCAATTTGAACTATAAGCACGGAGTGACCAGTCTTTGTGGTTTTAATATCTATTTCCCTGATGTCTAGTGATACTGAACTCTTTTTGTGCATTTACTTGCTTTCTGTCTTTTCTTTGGCCATGACAAAACACCATGACCAAGGCACTCATTAAAAAAAAAAGCATTTAATTTAGAGGCTCATGGTTCCAGAGGGTTAGAGTCCATGACCACCATATTTGGGAGCATGCCAACAGGCAGGCAGGCAGGCATAGCATGGCACTGGAACAGTAGCTGAGAGCTTATTATCTAATCCACAAGCATGAGGCAGAGAGAGAACTCATTAGGAATGGCCTGGTCTTTTGAAACCTCAAATCCTACCCTCAGTGACATATGTCCTTCAACAAGGCTACACCTCCTATTTCATCCCAAACAGTTCCTCCAACTGGGAACCAAGCATTCAAATATATTTATATGGATGTGTGTGTGTGTGTGTGTGTGCGCGCGCGCGCGCGCACATGTGTGTGTAGTCCTTCTGAGGACCAAGTATTTAAATATATTCATATATATTTTCATTCAAAACACCATGACGTACTTAGATTCTTTTTGGTGTGCTGTTTCAAGTGTGTTTTGTAAAACCCATTTACTTGGCTCGTTTGCTTTCTGTTGTTGAGTTTGAAAGTTTTTTATATATTCTAAATACAATTTCATTGTTATATGTGATTTGTAAATGTTTTCCCAAAGTCTGAAGCTAGCATTGGTCTCTTTAAAAATATCTTTAGCAGGCATAGTGGCAAGTGCCTTTAATACCAATACTTGGACAGCAGGCACATTTAGATCTCTGTTAATTTCAAGCCAGCCTGTTCTGCATAGTGAGTTTAAGGACAGCCGGAAATACATAGTGAAGTCCTGTCTCAAAACACAAATTTTAAATTGTTAAATCGTTATTACTGTCTGGATGAATGCACATGCCTTGTGTGGAGATCACAAGACAACTTCCTGGAGTATGTTCTCTCCTTTATCTTTACACGGTTTCTGGGAAATCAGTATTTTGTTTTTTATATTGCACTTTGATTCTGAAGATGAAGAATTTAAAATTTTTTAACGTGTACTCTTGATGCAATATCTGTCTTGAGTTTGTTTTTGTATGAGACTTAGGACAGGCTTCATTTTATTCCTTTCGCCTATGTCTGCTTACTTGTAACATTGTCCTTCCTCCATTGAATTGCTTCTGGGCCCCTGTCAACAATCTTTTGTGCACACTTACATGGGGCTATTTCTATTCTTTTTCTTCTTTCACTGATGTCTGTGTTTATCCATTTGCCAACACCACACTCTTGAATACTGTGACGTTATGTGTAGTATGAGTACTCTTTTCATATCTACTTTAGCCATTCTAGTCCTTTTGCATTTTTGCAAAAGTTTTGGAATAAACTTGTCTTCATCATAAAAATAATATTGATAGGTAGTGGTGATTGTAGTTGTTGTTCTTGAAGTCCATATTATTTGGGGGACAATTGATTTTTTTACGTGAAGGCTTCTAGTCTCTGAGCACTATCTTCTTAAGTACTTTAGCCTTCTTTGAGTTCGTCAGTTAACATTTTGTCATTTTTCAGTCCATAATTGTATTTTTTTTGCTGGATTGATACTTAAGTAGTCATTTTGGTAGGAGATTATTATTTTTAATGACTTGTTCACTTGTATTACCTGGTATATAGAAATAAAATTGTATATTTATTTGTTGTAGTATTTTTATAATGTAGAAAGTTATGTGTAGGCTGTCGGTAGTGCTCATGTTAAGCCTAACACATGACTTCTCAGTAAAGTTTTTTTTCTAAACAAGAAGGTTATAAGTAAATCATTTGATCCTCACCAGAGTATTTTTACGCACGTGAACACCTTAAATTTTATTTCATAAATCTAATGCTGTCAAGTTTTTAAGAGTACCAGCTAAGTATACTGTCACTTTTGTAAAAGTTCATGAATTTGTTTATATGAATGTGTAGTCTAGAAATATTTCTCAAAATATTTATCAAATGGGAAAAATTACACCTGAATGATGAAAGTTGTAGGAGATTTTTTATTTTCACATTGTTTTTTCTTCTTAACTGTTTTACAATGGGCACGTGTAATTTTTATTAAAATAATAAGATTGCTGTAAAAGGAAGCATAAGAGGATGAATTTTTGTATTGTGTTACATTATAATGAGTTGAGTGAAGAGATTAAGTGCTTGTATCCTAGAAGTCTATTTACTGCCCTTGTCATTTTAATTTCCTAAAAATTTATGCAAGACCAAAGCACTATTTTTTAAAATTTTTCTTAGTTCAACAATTTTGTGCAATGTGTTTGGATTGTATTCATCCTCCATCACCCACCTCTTCCCAGGTGAGGGTCAGTGCAGTAGATGGACTTTCAGTCTTTTTTTTTTTTTGGATTTTTGAGACAGGGTTTCTCTGTAGTTTTTGGAGCCTGTCCTGGAACTAGCTCTTGTAGACCAGGCTGGCCTCGAACTCACAGAGATCCACCTGTCTTTGCTTCCCGAGTGCTGGGAATAAAGGTGTGCACCACCACCGCCCGGCGGACTTTCAGTCTTACAGTGGAACTTTTTTTTTTTTTCAGGAACTTACAAATGTCTTTATTCAAAAAATATATAGTAGATTATCTGTAGACATGGACAAAGATAGTAGTAAACCCGTATATATTACCACTGGAAACCAGTAACTGATAGTTACAATGATCAGCCAGCCAGCCCTTTTTCTAGCCCTTTTCTTCCGATAACTTCTGAAGTTATTGAATTCATGGGACATTTTTAAGAGTCAGATATTAGGGGGTGAACGCTGAAAGATCAGAGAAGCAGAGCAGCCAGCCACTAGTTCTTACCTCTATGCAATCCTTTTCTTTCTTTCTTTCTTTCTTTCTTTCTTTCTTTCTTTCTTTCTTTCTCTCTCTCTCTCTCTCTCCTTCCTTCCTTCCTTCCTTCCTTCCTTAATTAAAGATTTCTGTCTCTTCCCCACCACCGCCTCCGTTAGTATCACATCTAAATAACCAGACGTTTTTAGAAAGCCTTAGCATCATGCTTTCTGTATGTATATTTGTTTATTTTTGTGTGTTCATTTTTCTCACTTTGGCATGCACAAAGTGCACTCTTCAAGAAGGAAGTGTGATGAGACCTGCTTAGCTTTGCCTCCTGTCAGTTATGTTTATTGATCATGTACTCACAGAAACTGGTGACAGGTTAAGAGAACTCAGTCAGGGCTGGAGAGATGGCTCAGAGGTTAAGAGCACTGGCTGCTCTTCCAGAGGTCCTGAGTTCAATTCCCAGCAACCACATGGTGGCTCACAACCATCTGTACTGAGATCTGGCGCCCTCCTCTGGCGTGCGGGCATACATGGAGGCAGAATGTTGTATACATAATAAATAAATAAATCTTAAAAAAAAAGAGACGAGAACATGTGTTAAAAAAAAAAAGAGAACTCAGTCAAAGTAAGGAAGTAGCTTAGGATTAAATGTGAAATTGAAGACTTACAGCAAAATTTTTAGAGAAGTTTATCTCATCTAGTCTTCTTAGCAGTTAGCACCTTTTCTCTTCCTTCCATACATAACTAGTAATTATGGTGTACCTAATGAACTGACAGAAGGTTTAGGTCCACAGCTAAGGGCTCCCTATGAGAATTGTGCAGCCTTGATTTCAGAAAATCTGTCTTTACCATACAGCTTCAAAATAGTGGTGCAGAGTTGTTAGTACAAGCAACTACAGTGACACTAAAACAAAGGACATGAGTTTAGATGACTTCTTTGATTAGACCATCACTGTACTTGATAAAACACCTATACCTTTTTTGCTAGTGTCCTTTCTTTATCAGATAGAGGGGAACTGAAGCACATTGTGTAGAGCAAGAACTCTTGCAAAAGACTTTGCAAACAGATCAAATCATCTTAGTCACACACTGGGGAAAGCTTTGAGTAGCCTCGGCCTCTTTTGCCAGCTATCTCTCCTTTCAAAAGTTACATAACAGCCCCTCACTACCACCTCTCTCTGCTGTTTCTATTGACATAACTTTTGTGTCTGGTTTTAAGATCTAAGTTGTTTTATCATAGTGAATTGCCAAGACCATACCTTTTTGACATGAGACCCCTGAAATGCATGTTAAAGTGTCAAAAAATCAGTGCCACTGGCTCATCAGACACTCGTTTTTATATGGCATTGCATTCACTAAAAGCATCTGAATTTCTGTTTCTGTATTTGCAAACCCATGGCCTGTAAGAACAGTTCATCCTGAAAACCAATGCTTAATTTAATTTGATTATTTAGTAATCTGATGTTTTCAGACTATTCTCACAAATGTCTGAACTCTATCATCGCTTGACTTTTTTTTAGCAAGAAAAGATGAGATATTTGAGGGGGGGAACCCCAAAAGTTAGAATTTGATAACAATAAAATCAATATGGGCATGGTTTGGAAGTTTGGGTGCATTTTTTGCTTGTTGAGCTTTTGTATATGGCACCTATTTTATCTAATTGTTACCTATCTGATGAAAAATCTGCTTGAAGTCAGATTTTGAATTTCATAATGCAAATATACTTGTAAAATGGTTCTAAACAATCATTTTTTCTTCAAATTGAGGAGCCAGATCCATAGAAAAGACTATATAAAACATTTTTACATGTGTATGTATAGCCTATGATCTTAGAGCTTTAAAACAGTCTGATAATGCTGACTTTATACATTTTTAGAAGTCAGGAATAATTAACATTTTTTCTAGACAATTACAATAAGCAGTTTGAAAAGAAATATTTGTTGTATCTTCTAAAGAAGTATTGTACCTTAGGCTAAAAAATAGCATATTTTAGCAATGGTTTACTTAGTGACTGAGAGCAAATCAATATAGTAGAGTAAAATACAGTTCCACATAAGAGCGTGTTTGGTTAGTACTAAACATGAGAATTTTTGTGAAAAGTGACCCTGGAATTTGATCTCCTTTAAGTGAAAATAAATTAATGATAGTCTCATATAGTGTCTTTGTTTCTTGTTGATCCAGTTAGAAAGAGGGCTGGTCAGGTCTTGTTGCAACTTTTCTAGGGAGAGTTGGGGAAAATGTCATGAAGCTCTTCCAACGTCTTTCTCCTCTTCAGGCCTTCCCCTGTCTTTGTCTTGTCCTTTCAGGATACGCTTACATTGTTGATCATTCTGAATGTTGTTAGGACTTTTACTATAAGACAACGGTGAAGTGAATTGTATAAGAAACTTACACACGTGCAGGTTTTTTTCCCTTCCTTCTGTTAGAGTTAATCCTTAAACAGTCTCTACATTCAGGAAAAAAAAAAATTCTGTTAAAGACCCCAGATTGCAAAAGCAGTGCCACTTCTGAGAGCTTTGGGGCAATCCTCTGATATGTAATTGCTTTTACATCAGTCATAAGAGAGAGGCAAGAATGCGCTTTCCTTGAACTTAACAGTTTGGGCAATTTTCTATAATCCAGTAAATACAAATTGTAGCTTGATTATTCATCTACGTCTGTCAAGCAGATTTTAATGGATGAATGAATGAGTCAAATCTATGCATGGAAATATACAAATGTGCAAAATCTGGGTCTAATTACCAGGCTGCTGAATTTACACAAGGTCAGGTAAACAAGGCACCAATGTAATGATTATTAATTGTTAATAATGCCTTTGGGAAAACATTCACATTTTCTTTCTGAATACCTAACAGTTTGCCTTTCTAGTCATTTTAAACTCTCAAATGTTAGCTGGTCTGAAAAAAAAAAAACAGAAACAGTTTTGCCCTACTTTTATCCTTTTCCCTCTAATTGCTTACTAATTCTTCTCAAAATAACAGGTAAAATGTAATACATTTTCAGATCTCTATTGAAAATCACAGTTTAATGGGATGGTGAGAGAGTTAAGGGAGGTAGTGTACTCACACAGAAGAATGAAATAGCTGCTATCTTTTGTCTCCACCAAAGGCAAGAGCATGGTTCCCCCGATACACACATCCTATACCCACTTTTCAAAACCTATTTGGCATTCTAAAACACAAACCCAAGGTGGTGACAAAGGAAAGGAAATCAAAGCAGACTCCCCCCACCATTTACTATAGTAAGCCAACATTTGGTTCTATCTTGATACTCTATAAAATGAATGTTGGAAAAAGAATAATATCGATGAGTAGTTTCACATTGAAATGTCCAAGAGCCAAAATAATTGCGAGAGTACTTGCGGAGGTTTTTCTTAGTTCAGTAACTCTTGATCACTGTGCAGTTTGTAGCTGTGCTATCATTAAGGGCTCTCTGTGTCTGAAGGATACCCCCCTTCCCTGCTTTAATCCAAAAGTCATAAATTGTAGAACTAGCGTGTCATCTGCAGGTCACTCATGCGAAAACACTGTATCTAGAGAAATCTATCTTGCTGCCTGTGTGCTTTGGAAATCTTTGAATATTTTGCATTAATGATATTGCTGCAGTCTCTTGCTGTGCTGTTTTCTCATCTTCCACATTCAGAAGTTTTCTTTAGCTACTCTAAAAATGTTCTCTGTTCTAGGCCTCAATTCCTGCTGTACACCTGTATTCAGTGTTGTATTTGTGCATTTTCCTCCTTTTATGCTTTTAAATAAAGGTCTGTACATAGCGCAAATTAATTTTTTTTCTGGGGCTCTGTGTTATTTAGTTATGGTTGCCCTTTGTGGGTTAGATTATGTTGGAAACTGATTTGGGTAATATTTTGAGCTTAGATTTGTAAGTAGCATCCTATCCTATTCATATACCACCTTGAAATTATGTTGGATAGTTTTTAACCTTAGATTTGTAGGTAGCATGTTATCCTATTTGATAGACCACTTTGAGACCATGACAAAAACTTTTGTGTCCTTTGAGAGTTGTAGTAGTTTAATTATATCTATGTTGAATTATAGCAGAGGTCTTTATTATGACTTTGAGACATTGCCTTATCTGTCTGTTCTCTCCCCTATACTTTCCTTTGCAACACTGCCAAATAATTGTTCCTTTAATCAGACCTTTATTGTTTGTGGGTTTGTTTTGTTTTTTGAGGTTTTCTTTTCTGACTGCCAGAATTATTCTTATATTCTTGCCATCTCTCTTTAAATTATCCTCAGTCTTAAAGACCCAAACTGGACTGTGACTGAATGAGCATGTGATCAAACCGGATTCTCTGAATGTGGCTGACAAAGGGGGGCTGACTGAGAAGCCAATGATAATGGCACTGGGATTTGTCTCTACTACATGTACTGGCTTTTTGGGATCCTAGTCTGTTTGGATGCTCACCTTCCTAAGCCTGGATGGAGCGGGGGGGGGGGGGGGGTTAGACTTCCCACAGGGCAGGGTACCCTGCTCTTTCATAGGACTGGAGGGGGAGGAAGTGGAGTTTTTGAATTTTGAATAATAAAATAAAAAAAGAAACCTTAAAAAAAAACCAAGGCCTTCCCAGCACAGTGATCCATACCTATAACTCCACATTCAAAAGACTGAAATCGGAAGGTTGACATGAATCAGAGACCAGGCTAGGCCACGTAGTGAATTCCAGGCCAATTTGGACTACAGTGTGGATGAAGAAAAAGGAGGAGGAGGAACAGGAGGAAGAAATAAATAGAAGTTTCTAACTTCTAGGAAGCTTTTTAACATCTTACCCATGAAAAGTTATTTTGCTTCCCGAATTCCTGAAGAATGAATATGTGTGTGTGTGTGTGTGTGTGTGTGTGTGTGTTTTCATCTATTTCTTTACTATAGTCTATCAAACCATGTTATTTTATTTGGCCAATCATTTTATTTGCCATAACATTGTGGCTTCTGGAGAGCAGGAGAAAGAAAAATGATTATTTGTGAGCTGTCATTCAAATACTTTGTTAACATTTGTATATACACCATGTCATTTAACTCTTGTAGTACCTGTTTAAGGTGGTGCCTTATAAATAAGGAATTTGAATATTATAGGAAGAAACTCAGTGGATTTTATAAAGATAATTTATAGACCTAAAGTGTAATTTTGGTCCTTTCTGATTTAAAAACCAGACCTTTCTTTTTCCTTCTCAAAAAACTTTCCACAAAGAAGTGACATTTTGCATCTTGATCTATCCAGTTATAGAAAGTTCAAAGAATAAAACAGGTAAAAAAATGGATATCTAAATTGATTGCACCTGTTTTCTTTTACCCATTTACTATAGGCAGTGTGAATTACCAATAAAATAGCCAAAGCCTTAGTAAGGACTCACTAGATTTTCAGAGAGGCAGTTGCGTTCCAACCCTAAGACTGTGCTTCAAACAAACTCCTTTTGTGTCTTTTAATTTTTTTCGTATTGATCCTATTTTTCTTAAGTGTTACTTTTCTTGCTATTTATTTTTTATTTTAACAAAGTAAATCTCATTGTCATAGCAAGAATAATCTGTGTTGCTGTCAGTGAAATAATAAAATGTGAGTTTCTGAATAATGCCTGTTTTAGAATGTGTATGAAACGTAAAGAGCATTTTCCCTCTCATTCTGAGTGCTTACTTCAGGAACAAACCTGGGTGCTCACTAATGCCATGTTCTTACTGACATCAATTTAGAACATGGTGCTGAATTTTTAATTTGTCTATAGGGTAAGGTAAAGCTGGCATATCTTACAGAAAATACAGTTACTGTTTACATATTCTATTAAATAGTGAATTTTATGAGATGTCTTTATTTTCAAAGAAATAATTGTAAAGATTGAGAAGGAAGATTGTCTAACCTAAGAATGAAAAGAATTTCAATTTGATGTTCACAGCAACGTTACTGAGTTATAGGGGTGATAAAAATATGAGCTTTCTCTTTCCAGATTCTCTGCATATTGGTAAGTTCAGCCTATTTCTCAAACATTTACTAATACTATAATGTGTTTCCTGTATCTTCTATCTGAATTTTTTTACTATTATTGATTGAGGATTCAATTGAGAAATGTGTTTAGAACCCTGCCTTCTGTGGTAATCACAGAAGTCAGTGGGAAGACAAGAAAATTGTATTGAAAGAAATTGTGTGTGTTTGTATTTTGTTTCAGCATAGATTATCTCTGCCAAAGTAATAGCTGTCATTGTTCTTGTTATATTAGTGGCCTGTAGCTTGCTGCTACTCTTGCCTTAGTTTTGGTTCTGACCACTGGCTATTACCATGAGCAAACAAACCTTTTTACTTGAATATCTTAAATTTTCATGATTCTTGATTATCCCTGGAATTTGATCCATTTCAAACAAGAGAGTCCTTAGTTATGACCTCTCAGCCCAACGTAACAGCCCTTTAGCATTCAGAGACTTTAAAACTTGACTTCTGTTTAGAATTTCTTATCATACCCATCCTAGGAGGGGGGAATGGAAAATGTATACACTGAGCCTATAGGACTTCCTGTGGTGCTTATTAATCCTTTATGGATCATTTGAAATGTTTCTAGTTTATTTAAGCTTTGCTGCTTGTATCAGATTGTTCCTATGAAAAAAGAAAAAAGTGATCATGCTTTGAATTTTTAAAAACGATCTCACTTTCAAGCAAAAGCACTTTTATGCTCCATTAAAGTTGAATTTGCCAAACTCTTACATCACATTAACACAAGCTTTACTGGATAGATAAATGTGTTGTTCAAAGAATGACTTGAACTTTACCAAACTGCATATTAAGATTTTTTCTTTATTCTTCTTAATTCTTAAGTTATTTTAAAATAGACTTGGTAAAATAGATTTTTTTCAAAAATTCTACTTCAGTGATGAAATAATTTTTGTCTGATTTAAACTATTGATAGATTTTGCTAGTTAATCACTTGCATATGGAACTAAAAAATACTTTGTGCATTTAACATAATGCTTCCATAGTGTATGTATTATCAGTGTCAGCAATTTTTTCTTGAATTTGTACAAGTGGTTTGATAATTTGGGACAATTAAACATTTTTTCTCAGGTTTATCATACATTTTGAAAGCTTGGCAGTTTTTAGTATTTGAGTAGATTATTAGGTAATAAAATGACTTTCCTCATTTCCAAGTTAGTGGGTATTTTTAATAAGTATAGGAGACCATTCTACTTTGTATTAATTGAATTAATTAATACAAACAATTAATAAAAACTCAGAGACAGATTGGAGTTCAACCTGAAGACTAGAAAAGCAAAACAGCCAGCCACTGGCTCTTACCTTGATCTTGGTCTGAAAGTGCTGATCCTGTCTACAGGAAACCTCAGAATGACACTGAGAGCTATTTCCACCTGTTTTATAATCCTCTCTAGTTCTGGGATTAAGGGTTTGTACCACTACTGCCTGGTTTCTGTGGCAAACTAGTGTGGCCACTGGGATTAAAGGTGTGTGTCATTGCTTCCTGGTCTGTAAGGTTGGCCAGTGTGGCTGTTTTACTTTTCTGATCTTCAGGCAAGCTTTATTAAAATACAAATTAAATGCCACTACATTAATTATAATGTGATTTTTAAATTCTGTTTATTTCATGAAGTGTTTTAGCTTAGAAATAGTCTTTGTACCTTCTTGATTTTAAGAGTTCTTCAGAGCTCTAGTCTGATTTGCCCCATGCTCGTTGCCTATCTTGCATGAGTGCAAGGACCTGATCTTCCTTTTCCTTCTCCTTAGCCTTGAGCTTTAATGTGTTCTTCAAAATGACTATGCTAGTTTTCTACTTGATGTCTTTTTTTGTTTTTTTATATACACAAAGCATTTATAATGTATAGGATTTGAGTTTTATCAAAAATACACATACATGCTCCTTTTTAAAAGAAAAGAAGCAATTTACTTCAACATTCATAGTGAACTTGAAAGTTGGTTTAATGATAAAAATATAATTTAATATCAAATTAAATCTTTTTCATCTCTCTTAGATTCCACTTTTGTGCTGTTGAGTCACTGGGGGTTTTATTAACAAGGAAAGTACATTTTCAAGAAATTACTTCTTTAAGGCAAACAACAAATTATAAACACAGAGGGACAAGGCAACCTTTTATCTGCCTTGTGAAGGGAAAAATCTAAGCAGTTACATGAAAGACTTAGCAAGTTATTTTAACGTTCAGCTTTTCATTTTTAGCGATCAATGGTACCTTGTTAGTAAAAAACTGTATTAACTTTGACATCTAATGTAAAAATCTGCACAGAATTCATTTTTCACTAATTCACTTTCTTCTTGTCTCCTAGTGTTTCCATGACCTTTCAGAAATGTGTAGTTCCATATTTTGTACTCTACAAAAGCTACCCCTTAGGTTGCGTTGAATAACCAAAGTTGAATTATGAGCATAATGGCAGTTCTCTGTGGCATTTCCAGTTGAAGCTTACTTTTCGTTTTCTGAGTTCATAAGTGAAGCGTTTTAATGTTGTTCATGTTAAGGAAAAGGTTAAATAATGCTGGGCAAATGAGAACACTTGTCTTCTTTGTTCAGTAGAAAGGTGTGTTCTTGTATTTTTATCCTTCTGTCAGCATTGAGCTGCTAGATTGTTCTGGGGCTTTCAGACAGAATTTATCATCAAAAGTACTTCATAAACTGCTCGGATAGTGAGAAAAAACTCATTCAGAATTTGAAACTTAGGAGGACATGGTATTATTTCTCAAAGCCATAAACTTTGAGAAGCTCTGAAAAGAGACAAGAGAGTAATAATTTGAGTTCTTTGCCTCTAGCAGAAATCCTAAGTAACCGACAGGAAACTGAACGATAGAGATTTTAAAAAGCAAAAAACTTTTAGCATCATCTTTCTAAAACTATAATGCTAATTAAGCTTTACCTTTCATTAGCCAACAGGCCATATATGTTGGTTAGACATTCAATATTAATGTAATCAATCACTGAGGTTTTTTTTTTTTACAAAGGGATATAGAGAAGGTAGTCACATTGTTTTCCATTATCTGAATTGTAAGCATCACATTATAATTCCTATATTACCTACCACAAGGCAACCTGATTTCGGTGCACACACACATGCACGCACACCTTACCACATTTCCTACAGTGTATTTCATCAAGAAAGAAGATGAATTTGCATATGTGGAAATTATACTTGTTTGCACAAGTATTTGAAGGCAACCTGGTACAGAGGTCATGCTCATTATTATCCCTTAAAGGAGCCAGGATTCAGTATTCATGGGAATATACCCCAAGACTCATAGAGTGAAGAGTTTGCTCGAAGCACAGGAGCACTAATTCAGTAAATGAGGGGAGCACCAGAAACTGGCCCTTCCTCCTCCTTTTTTGTTGCTTTTTAAATTTTTCTTGCCTCCTGCAAGGAGAGTTGTGCATGGTGAAGAAAGGCACTGGTGGCTTTGGAGCTCTTACCTCTTATAGCCTGAAAGAAGCTGGGGGATTAGTCATCTGAATTACTCTTGCTATCCTATATTCATAGCAGCATTGTTTGTCATAGCCAGAACCTGGAAACAACTTTAATGCCCCTCGACTGAAGAATGGATAAGGAAAATGTGGTACATTTACACAGCAGAAAAAAGTAACGACAGCTTGAATTTTGCAGGAAAATGGATGGAGCTAGAAAACATTATTTTGAGTGAGGTAACCCAGATGCAGAAAGACAATTATCACATGTACTCACTCATAAGTGGTATTTAAACATAAAGCAAAGAAAGCCAGCTCACAAATCACAATCCCAGAGAACCTAGACAACAATGAGGATCCTAAGAGAGACATACATAGATCTGAAAAAGACAAGATCGCTTGAATAAATTGGGAGCATGGGGACTTTGCAGGAGGGTTGAAGAGCAGGGGAGAGGCTGGGAGGGGAGCAGAGAACAAAGTAGAGCTCAATAAAAATCAATTAACATTTTTTTAAAAAATCTGTTTAAAATGAAAAGAGAAAGCTTATTTTTTCCAGCCTTTGTAGTGTCTCACACATGTCCCAGGCCATAGAAGTTCCATAGCTCAAAGAACCCATCAGGGTCTAAGAAGCTGGCTGGTGATTTCCTTTCTGTTTCCTTCTCTGTCTTCAACCTTTTCCCCTTCTTTATGCTAGTGTGTTTGAACCTCTTCCTCTTAAAGCCATGTTCAATTTCTTGCACTCCAGGTTTCAAAAATAAAATGAGTCCTTCCCAAAATACAACAATTGAAGTCTATTTTAATATAGATCTAGAATATTATTTTGTCTTAGTTGACATTCATTTGAAGAAAGAAATTCATATAGATACATTAGTAATACAGCATTCTGTGGATAGACACTTAATTACAAAAATGTTTTTACCTTCAGAGACCAGAAAAAGGCTATCATATCTCCTAGAACTGAAATTATAGACTGTTGTGAGCTACCTTTTTGGGTTCTGGGGATTGAATCTATATCCTCTGGAAGAATAGCCAGTGTTTTTAATTACTGAGTTATCTCTGTAGCTGCAGGGGGATTGCTTTTAAAAGTTAATTTAAAGATATATTGGGAGCTCACCAAGGCCAGCTGGACTGTGACTGAAAAAGCATGGGATAAAACCGGACTCTCTGAACATGGCGGACAATGAGGGCTGATGAGAAGCCAAGGACAATGCCACTGGGTTTTGATCCTACTTCATGTTCTGACTTTGTGGGAGCCTAGCCAGCTTGGATGTTCACCTTCATAGACATGGACGAAGTGGGTAGGACCTTGGACTTTCCACAGGGCAGGGAACCCTGTCTGCTCTTCAGACTGGAGAGGGAGGGGGAGAGGAGTGGGGGGAAGGGGAGAGGGGTGGGAGGTGGGGGGCTGGGAGGAGGCGGAAATTTTTTTCTTTCTTTCAATAAAAAAAAAAGATATGTTTTCGGTAATGCTATTCCTATATGGATAGCCAAGATATGACCTGGGTGAGCTCATGGACAAGTACTTTCTGCTAAGAGAACTGCTGGTGACCATGACCATGCCGTTTTTTGTGACTCTAAGTGCAGCAGTAAAATGGAGAGTCCCGCTTCATACCGATAGGTAAAGTGACTTTACTTTTCTGTGTTTGTGTCAGGTTTATGGCCTATTAATAGTATCGTAGGCATCCCCAAAGAATTAATAAAATCCATCTTGTTCTAAGTGGCTTTCTTTCCTTGATGATAGCTTGAAGTCCAGCATGGGGAAATGTAAATCTCTCTGCTGGCTTCTAATATCCAAGGCCTTCTGAGAGTGTTTCTGGGGAAGAAGGGTTGATTAGGTAGAGACTTCTCTGTTCTTAGGAAATTAGTAGCCTACTCCAGTCCCATTTTCTGCTTTCCTGGGGGGAACACTTGGTGACAGTACTTAGAGAATGAAGTCAAATTCTTTTGTTTTATTATATAAAACATCACATGAGAAGCTGAAGAGACTTCTCTTCAAGAAGCGTTAGAGTCAAATCAGAAGTGGGCGGTGAGTTAACAAATGAACTGTCATGTCTAAAACCATCTCAGCATCCAACTGAAGCATGCCGGGCCTTGCTCCAGATGAGTGAAACATGAAGTAGATTCAGAGGCCAGCTACAACATTTTGAGCAAGGTCAAGACATCTGAGGAAGTAAAACAAATAATTTTTCTTTGAATTTGTTTTAGTTACACATAAAACATCCTAAATGGAAGATTTATACTTCTTCCAACTTAGAAATTGTAAGCCCCGAGAATGTAAATTAAAATCCTATTTTATCATGGGTTTTGAGAATAGTAGCGTATTGAACACAATGTCAGCATGTAGCAGCTAAACTTAATTGATTATTTATGTTCTTATACATAACACTTTTTACCTGTCATTCTAGCCCTCTTCCGTAACCTGGTTTGAGTGTGCCACGTGTTTTGATAATTTATGATTACTAAGCCTTACTTACATGAACACAGGCTTACTCATCAGAGACAGACTTTGAAAAACTTTATGAAACTCGGATAAAACTGTAGAATTGGCTTCTCTTACAAACTCGTTTCTTTGCTCTGACCTAAGGATTGTATATTGAGGCACATTGTTCTTTCTACACATTCATTCCATTATATATCATATAGAGTAGTTTTACTAACCTAAAAATCTTTGTTTAATCTATTTGAAAACACATTGAAAGAAGGTTTGGAAATGAAAACTGCATTAACAAAAAAGTGTGCTTTAATAATGGTGGGATAGTGAGATTATTTTGTGCCTGTCATGGTAGTGTATATTTGTAACATCAGCACTTGGGAGAATGATGCAGGAGGATTACAAGCATGAACTATGTATGTAGATTTCTGCAAACTTGGAAAACCCAGTGAAATTTATCTAAAAAGACAAGAACTATATATTAAGAATGCTAGTTATAAAATTAATTTCAGACCAGTAGCTTTTGAGCTATACAAATAATAACCACTTAGGAAGTGTAACAAATGAAATGACTAAAATATATATGTAACAAATGACTAAAATATATGAAATGCCAAAGAATATTTAAATACTGAATGTGAAGAAAACTTTAAAATGCTGTAGAGGGACTTAAAAGAAGACTTTAGAAAAAAATAAAAGGCATTCTTGGTTTATCTATTAAATATTATTTTATAAGTTTACCTATTACCGATTCCTCAGATTTCAAAACATCACAATTTTGTGTAAAATTTAAACAATGAAGATGAACTATGACCATAGGAATTTAGGGTGGTTGTTTTCTTTCCCCATGAGTACTTAATTATTTAAATAGAATTGCTATGAAAGAATTCAGAATTAGATCCAAAATTGAAACTAATAGTTAATAAGGGAATGGCTCATACCAGTAGATAACAATCATCTAGAAAATGTGTAGTTGAATATTTTTTTTCTCCTTTCTTAGGATAGAAAAGGATTCTATAAAAGCAATACTAACCCTCAAGTTGGGGAAATCTTTTTCAAAATGGATGAGTGTCTAAGAAAAGTTTCAGGATCACAACATATTTCTCCTAGACTTCCTACTCATTCCATGTTATAGTGGTACATCCGTCATGATTGGGATTGGCACATCGTTGCCTATAGTTTACCTTACAGCTCATTCTTGGTATTAAACATTTTATGTGGACAAATGTACAGTAGCTTGTATAAACCATTGTAGTATCATATGGAGTAGTTTCACATCTCAAAAATCCTCTGTGCTCTGCTTATTTGAGAACACTTTGAAACAATAAGAATTCAGAAGCCCCAAATAGGAAAATAGTAAATTTGACTATAAAACCTCAATACCCATTCTGAATGACACTGGTGATTCTCAAAGTGAGGTCTCCAAATCAGGACCAGCAGTAGCACCTGGAAACCCGTTAAAGATGCTGAGTCTCAGGCCCCACCCCAGCCCTCAATCAAAATCCCCTGATATGATGCTTAGCCACCTGTGTTAATGCACCTTTGGGGATTCCAGTATGCAGCCAGAGTTTCAAATTGAAAAGCAAGAATTTGGAGAAAGCATTTCAGGCAGGTTTCCTTTTAAATGCAAGCAACCATCCTTTAGGGGTCATGGGGACTGAACTGAAGAACTGCAATCCACCTGCTCGGTAGTTCTCATTTCTGATATGGGAATTTGAGTAATTTATTATTGTTATAGGAAGCTAGATGTTACCATTCCTTTTAAATAAGTCCTAAAGAAATCGATGCAAGAAGCATCCTAACCAGTTGGCTAAAAGGAAAAGAAAGAAAAAAACCCACTGGAGTAGAGACCATTACAGGTTGGGGAAAGAGTAGGTATACTAGATAATTATTACAAGTGAAGGCATTCTGAACAGATTATAATGTATTTTGTTTGTACCTATGGGTTTCTTAAAGGACTTAATTGTTACAGGGCTTTTAAGCCGTTTATCACCTATCAATTTTATTTCGTCAAAAATTAAAAAGGCTTGTTTTCCCCTCTGTCCTTTGACATTGAAGGGTACATTTTCTCTTAACATTTCGGTTTTTGGTGTAGGGTGCATTTTTACAAAGATACTATTAATTTGGAACCAATCAAGAAAATAAAATACATATTTTTAAAATACGAACAGTTGGTTCCTGGCTGGGAAGGATATAATGTGTGCCATACTTTTGATTTCTGCTCCTCAAAAAATAAAATAAAATAAAAGAATCACAGTACCTCTAATTTCCAAGGCATATCCTAAAGAATGTTACATTGTGATTTCTTCAAACTAAATCTTATGTGTGTGCAGCCCTGAAAAAATAAGAATAGACCCATTATAGTATCCGGTTCATTTGATTTTTCAAAAGTTAGGGGAAATGTGCAGATCTTTTCAGAGCCCCTCATTTGGCACCTCCTCATTAGGAGGCAGCAGATGAAGGGGAGCAGGCTGAGCTGTGTTCAGAATGCATCTGCAGCTGCTTATCTCCAGAGATCTCGGCAGTGCAACTTGTACAAGCCCTGGCTGTGTGGATTTTTTTTTTTTATTTCTTGTCCCTGAATACTACATTTTGCACGAAAAATTCAGTTTTGATAATTTCGGGGGAGGGGGCATTATTGTGGAATGTGTACCTTTTAAGAAAATAAAAACGTGCTTCTTTACTACAAAAATCAAAGCTTCCTCTCACATCTATCTTTAAAACATTCTAATATAACTTTTACAGTCACATGTGTTGGTGAAGAGATAATAATGTTATATGTAAAGCTGCTTAGCTATTGAAAGTGTGATTTTGATTTTTTGCATTAATTTCTGAGTAGCTAGCTGGTTTATATTTTAGATTGTTTTGTGACTTGGGATCTCTTAGTATAAAGTGGTTTTCAGACCATTGGTGGTTATATTGCTGTACATCTTTCTTAAATAGCAAACATACACATTTCAATAGCTTTTTTGGACAGTACCACATTTAATAATTTCTTTATAATAAAAATTTATTTTCTTTATTATTAACATCATTTTCTCATCTTATGTTCTGGCATTTAAAATATGAAACTTCATCTCGGCATGTAGACTTACCTTGTGTTGTCAAAAGGACAGAAGAGGTTTTTCTGCAAAGCTAAATAGTTTTTACTTTATTGTCTGCTACGAAACAGCTGCTGAAACCAGGAAAATGCCATCTCATCATTGGGCCTGGGGTGTCCAAAAGAGGCAGGACAACAAATGACTGTGGCTCCCTGTCTGCCCTGGCACTCTCCTCCTTTCTCTCGTTTTCATTGCCGTGAAGAGCAGGAGAACAATATTCTGCAATTAAGGATTCCATTAAGTTGAAGAAAAGAGCAAATGGGGGATGTTTGTTCTCCAAGCTCAAAAAATTTGTCTGGGGTTGGGGGGGGTGGATAGTGGTAGTGGTATAGAGAGAGGTGGGTGGAGAGACGAAGTCAGGGCTGTTTGTTGAATATACTGTTAAGGACTGTTACCATCCTAATTAATCAAGTTAGAAATTACAGCTGTAGTCGGTTTCCCCCCAATTCTTGTTATCAATTTTCTTCTCTTTTGAGACAAAGCAAATATAAATTTTGTGTTCATTTGTCATTCGTTCTTTGACTTCAGCATCTCTGAAAATAACAATGTAGCACAAAAGCCCAGTATTTACCTAGTTGTAATGTGGGTTGCCATGGTGTTTTGCAAATTATTGCAATTATGTTCACCATGCGAGTCGCCCTTGGTAACTGGCGAAAAAACTGATAATCCTGTTTTGAACAAAAGGTCAAATTGCTGAATAGAAAGTCTTGATTAACTAAAAGATGTACAAAGTGGAATTATTTCCTACCATTCAGAAATAGTTCTTGATCGGGTTTGGGGGAGGGGGTGAGTAAGTACATCTGATTACTGAAGTACAAAGCATTGAAAGGATGTTGTCTTGAGCCTTTCATGTAGTCTTAATGGTGGCTTTTTTGTCAAATTTACCCATTTGCGGCATTGAAAGAGGCAGCTGCATTTAAGCTGGAGAGACGGTGCTTTTTCAAGAGTTCAGTGCACGGAAAGTTCTCAGCAGTATCTGCAGTTTACTAGTAGCCCCTGGTCTATTAAAACTGATGTGCCGCATTTGAGCCCATTGCTCTCAGTACTTGTGAACCCCTCTGGCTGATGATCTAATAAAGTGCTCTTACTGGACAATCTCTGATCAGCTACTTAAAAAAGGAGGCTGGGGGAGGGGGCGGGCAGGAGAAACCGCACAGGCAGTCAGTCCTGGTACTGCCCGGAAGAAGAGAAGAAAGTGGCTGAACTGAAAGGGTTGTCAGCATGATGGTCTGTACTGAGGTATTTGCCGTGCCTTTTGAGTTTCTGTGCCCCAAATCTCTTGAGCGGTGATCACATTTCTCCCCCTCTTCAGAAGAAATCTTTATTTTAAGTAAGGTTGGATGAGGGATTGGGAATGTCTTTTTGAAATACTAGAATCCACATTAATACGTGGTTTTAAAATTGTGGGTATCCAGAAAGTATATAAGCCTGTGTTTCTGTAAAATCTGAAAAGTTTCCCATGCTACAGCCAAAGGTCAAATGGATTTCATCTCTTTTGAATGTTACAGAGCATCTGTGCAGAGTGAATTTGGAGGGAGGGATTCTTGTTTTTTGTAATGACCACCTGAAAAATCAGTTCTCAAAACTTTTGAAAGTGTGTGAAAGTAGCATGAAAGCAAAGCGAACCTTAACAAGTTTGTGGGTTTACATTCTGCATCACCTAGCAACCCCCTGGCTCAGCCAGATCTCTTGTCTCTCCTTAGTTCTGTTTACAGACTATTCAAACGGCCCTTCGAGACCATGAAAGATATTCAGTTTCATTAGTACCATTCTCAAGGAGAAAATAATTAAAGTTAAATGAACAAATATTGCCTGGTGATGGTGTGAACTCCATTCTGATTTTTATTAGGCAACTGTATAGATGATTCAGATTTAACGTTGCTATTTGCTATCCAAAGACACCTTACATTTAACTATGCTAGCAAATACGTATCTTCAAACTAACAGAAACAAACAAACAAACAAACAAACAAAAACAAATCAAAGCTACTTTTAGCTGGACTTAAGCAAAAAAATTTTTTTTTTTTTGTGGTGAGGGACTGTTTGTGCTTACCCTTCTGATTGAATTCTTTCGTTTGATTATTACCCAGGGACATCTGGTTTGATCCAGTTCACACTGGATCAAAGCAGGGAAGAGCATGTGGGGAACACGATACCTCTCTTAAAACTGATTACCTACCTAGAGCGATCAATCATAAAGAAATGTATTCAGATCATACTACATACGAGATTATTCATTTTAGTGAGTGGCTTAATTTAATGAATGATTCTAATGCTCCTCAAACATGTCCTGACATTTTCTATTTAAGAACTGTTTGTGTGATTAAATTCACTCATTTTGAAACTTTGGTATTAGTAGAAAAAAAAACAACATTTTTCCTGTGCTCCTCCCATGAGCATCTCTCTGCAAATTCATCTTGGTAACAACCAAACATCATGCTTAGAATAGTTTTCAGGTATTGTAGTGAAAGCCCTTGTGAAAAATTCTTCCATTATCAATAACAGTTTTCAGATTTTTAGATTAATATTTTTTGTCAAAAGAAATAGAGAAGAAACATTGTAAAGATAACTAGAGCTGTCGTTTTGTGGTCGTTCCTTTCAGCCTTTTTTCCCTTTCCCTCTGCACATGTTGATGAAACTGAGCTTTGAGCTTGCTTTTAAGATTTGCTATTTTGAACACAAAGGTAAGGTAGTGGATTTGTTTTGTTTTGTTTTAGTTTTTTAGAGTGACAACTTGAAACAATGATAGAAATAATAAACAATTTCTCTTTAGTGGTTTCATCACTAAAATATTAATGTAAGCACTAGAGTAGCCATTTTATCATCTCATTCCATTTGAATCTTTACTCCTTTTTCATGTTGAAATAACTATATATGTGCCTTAACTTGGTATGTCCATTTATAACTGTTAGGGAGGAAGACATCATCACAGTTGGAATATTACATCCCCAAGTCACTTGCAGCTTCACATGGCAGGGAGAGTGTCTTTTATGAAAAGATTTGTGATAAATAGAGATGAATGGAATGTTGAGAGACAAATGCTTCCAGTTTTTCATGTAAAGTGAAAGCAGGGTAGCTATGAAATCTTGTATTCTTATTATTTGTATTTTGTTAGATCTCTAACATCCACAGTACATGGCTAGGTTACATGAGCTCTTTGTGCTTTGTGGACAGTTGACAGACAAAGCAAAATTATTCCGGAAGCAAGGTACTATATACTTAGTTGTGACCCATTATAACCTAAGAATGTAGCTCTCTTTTGAGTCGGATGAATAGGGAGAGTATTTTATAGAATAGGCTTGAATATACTAAGAGTGATTTTTTTTAAGCTACCCATACAGAGAGATACATGTTCTTCACCGAACTTTTTCCCTCCAAAATGTAATTTTCCATATAAATTCATTTAAAGTGTATTTTCCCCACTTGCTAGCGTGGCAACAGTTTTAACTGTTCTAGTATTGTCCTATAGTGGTAAAATACAATTGCCGGTAATTGTTGGCTTCTGTGCTCACAGTGTAGCAGGAGAAGATAGCTTACATGGGGGTTTTTAACCTACCTCAGGTACATCTTCTGATGTTCAAACTCTGATTGCAAATTAAAATAGCAAGACTATGGTATTGAATTTGATGTGAGGCAAAGTAGACCAGGTTCCTAATTTATCATGTAATATACAATTGCTGAGGTTGAAATTTTTTTCCCTTGTGCTATTCTGTGTGTTTAAATGAGGACAGCAGTTTGCATGTAACCTATCATAACAGTTTGGGAGTGCGCCCTTATCCTTTCAGCAAACTGATGACAGTCTGGTCCTTGCACAAATGATAAGATCAATAAGTTTCAAATAACTTGGATGAAATGACATGACTGTTCATTTAAAGAGATGTCTCACTTAAAAATCTCTTTTAAGGGGCTGGAGAGATGGCTCAGTGGTTAAGAGCATTGCCTGCTCTTCCAAAGGTCCTGAGTTCAATTCCCAGCAACCACATGGTGGCTCACAACCATCTGTAATGAGGTCTGGTGCCCTCTTCTGGCCTGCAGATATACACACAGACAGAATATTGTATACATAATAAATAAATAAATAAATAAATAAATAAATAAATAAATATTTAAAAAATCTCTTTTAATAATATTTAAAATTCTTACATTGACTGACATGACTCTTTCCCACTTCTGTTTGATAATTCTGTTTAAAATATTTTTGTATTAAATTTGGCAAGTAGTTTATATACTTATTTTTTCCTGATTTGCCCTTTGATCTTCTAGTCTAGCAACTCTTTAAGATTTAATAATCATTCTTTGACATGCCAGAATACTGCAGTATAGAATATTTAACTTTGAAAGCAAATTTATGCTACTGTTAAAACTTTACCTGGAGATCTTACGAGATTTTTCTCCCAGTTTCGGGGGCAAATGTGGGTCATAAAGCAATTTGTTTTTTATAGATATTAATTTATCTATATTTATAATATTTAATATATATTTCTGGAATCCCAAATTACAACATGTCATCCTTCAAAGGCAGCTGTGGGCCCATACTGTACACTGCCTCTAAGAAGACCTACCCTTTTTTTAAAAAAGGAAAAAGCACTGGGCATAATTCTGTGACGAAAAATAGTGGTTGTCTGCAAGGGAGCCCCAGAAATTTACAAATGCCTTTGGATAAAAAGAGAATCTGATATTCTCCGAGCATGTGTACTTAGGAATAAGGTTGATAGATGACTGTTAATAAAGCTAATGATGATATGATAGATTAGGAAAGAGCATGCAGGATGGCAAACCTTGCCCTGTGACCAAGTCCCTATATTCCTGGAAAGCTGTTTGAATTTAGACTAAATTATACATCATGGCAGAACTGAGTCGTGAAAATCACGCAAAGACCATATATTCTTCCCTTGCCGTTTATTCTGCCATCCATAACTTTATATTAAGTATAATTTTATTAGGAAGAATAAAGAAATTCTCACTTATATTGATCATATTGTTGCTTTTATTTTCCATTCAAAAGCAGTTCTACTTTTAATCTTGATTATTTATCTATTATAGTTTTATACTCCTTCCTCCCTTCTTTCCTCTCTCCCTGGTAGTCTCTCTGTGTATCTGTGACTGGCCTGGGACTCACTTTCTAGACTAAGTTAGTCTCAAACTCAGAAAGATCCACCTGCCTCTGCCTCCTGAATACTGAAATTAAACGGGTCACCACACCCAGTCTTAGTTCTCCACTTTTTAATGACTCTCCCTGGACAATGACCAGACTTTTTCGTGACTAAGTGGTGCTCTTTAAAAAGTGTGTGTGTGTACATATATATATATATATATATATA
>NW_026068135.1:1178493-1191445 GCF_014885135.2 Alexandromys fortis | reverse complement strand
TATATTATACTTATATATATAGTCAGTTATAACTTAACAGTAATCCTCAATGCATTTACTGAACATTTTTTGAGGTTATTTTAGGGTTTTGTTGTTGTTTTGTTTTGCTTTTATCCTTTAAACAATTGTGATAAGCATTGTTTCTGCTTTATAGATGAGGAAACTGAGGTTCAGAGAGAGGTTTGGTGACTTACACAAAATTACCTAATAACATGTGAGGGTATGATGCTTAAAAGAGAGTCCATGCCCTAGAGACTAGCAAGAAAACTACTAAACCCTAACAAGGTTATTCTCCAGGGGCCAACTAGTAAGGAAGGTAAAATAAGGTGCTTAAGGGACAATGTGAACCAGTGTATGTTCTTTGTCCAGTGAGATAATGGGAGAAGTCCCAGTAGGTTGGGAAGTTTTTGTAGAAGAATGGACTTTTCATTAAAGCAATGGGTATTTTAGGAAGGGTATGTGGCCATGCAGTGTCAAGGTTAAGATAGAGGATAGTGTCAAAAGCAATCCAATGGAATAAGAATTATTTGTTAGGAATGTGAAAGCAGGGATCAGGATGAGGCTGTAAAGATTTGAAAGGAGACCGATGAGTGTGTTACTTGCTTTGAAGAGATGATATGGGATGAAGAGCCCTGGAGAACTACATTTGGCCCCTTTTTATAGTGGGTGTGGGAGAGAATGGGGTCAGGATAGCCAAGGCAGAGGCTACTGCAGCAGAGCAGCTTAAGATCAGCATTTTAGTAACTTTGATGCTAACTGGGCTGTAGATGAAAAAGATTAGTGGGATAAAATTGGTAACTGGCTGGTGATAGAAGAGGAGGGTAAGAGCTGCTTTGAATTTTTTCCTGTGAATTTCAGATCCAGGCCTTTTTGCTTTCTCTTTGTTTTTATTTTATTGCTTCTGTTTATTTGAAGAATTCTTTTTGAAGGCCCCCATGTACCACATTTCTAGATCTGGGTGGGATCTGCACCCATGAATCCTAAAACTGTAAATACACACAAGGGAATAACAGTTGGTGTTTTAGGTCCAACTCTCAAGAATGCCGCAGTTACAGGTGGAAAGTGATCCCTTTAGCTCGTGCAGACAGAAGTCATTTTAGTTGAGATCTCAGAGATATAATTTAGCAGTCAAAACTGATCAGTATTTGACACAATTTGGTACACAATGATTTTAAAGAATAGTATTGCTGAAATTAAACAACAGGGGATAGAGCTTTGTATGTTTAGACAAATGTTTGTTTTCCTGTTGGACAGGTTGACTTTACTTCTTTCATTTATAAACATGATTAAGCCAGGCAACTGAAAATGTGGTATCCTTATTCCTATTGCATGTGACAATTTGCATGCAACAGGACACAGTAGTGAGCTGATATGTTTGGATGGCAGATATCTTACAGTGGTTTTAAAGTGTTTCCTTGAAAATCCCTTTTCTTAGATTGGACTTCCCCGGAAATTACTCAAAACAGGTATCTTCTTCTATTGACTTCTCAACAGATTCTTGAGCTGTACGTATTATCCCAAGGGGGAAAATGAAAATGTTTAGTTTTGTCATTGTAAATGATAGTTTAAGGTCATATAGTATTCCTAGTGGTTTCATTTGCTTTGTTTCTGTTGCCCTTTACAAACGAAATTCCCTTTGATGATCTTGTAGTGGACAATTTGCCCCATCTTGTAATTTTTTTCAAAGTCCTGGAATATTTTTAACAGTATAAACGTTTATTGAAGTAAAACCTGCCATTCTTAACATTTCTTGAGGGAATAAAGTCTTAATCTAAATGTACTAGACAATATTGAATTGAAGCAAATCATATATTGAAAATGGCTTGTTTCTCCCATAAAAGAGTTTCATTTAAAATATATCATGTCCAAAAGCTTAATTTTCAAAATAAAACATGAGGTATAAAGAGTTACAGGTTTCTACTATTTTCTTCACTGACAGTTCACTTCACACGTTTATCAGCATACTTAATTTCCATGCATAATAGCACTAGTTTGTGTTGTCATTTGTAAAGGGAGATTAACAGATAGTAAGTACAGACAAACCCAAACAAGCACTGAATAGAAAGGTGACAAAGAAAGAAAGACCTCTTTAATGTTAATTATAACTAGTAGGAAGTGTAGACAAATTTATTATCTGCTTTCTATATGATTTGAAAGAACGATTAGTTGGTGATTCTGTCAGAGATAAACTTAGGTTTTTGCTTTTAAAATAGGTGAAATGACAACTTAACATCTTGTTGGTTGTCAGGTCACTTGGTGAATTGTGAAACAATAATGGAATCAAGTTTTGAAAACGTCTGAAAGGGACAAACTTTGAACATTATATTTTAAAGATTAAAAAACAAATTCCTGGGCTTGGTATCATATCTATCTATAATCCTAGGACTCAGGGAACAGCCTGGACTGTGTAGCCAGAACTTGTCTCAAAATTATTATTTTTGTTGTTGTTATGAACAATAATAATTTAATAACCAAGTTGTGTTCAGTACTTAATGATCTCTTGCCTCAAAATAGGATCCTCAGCTAGATGTGAGGACACTTACTTAGATCTTAGCTATTTTAAATACTAAGACAGGAAGAATATGAGTTTGACGTCACCTGGACCACGTAGAACAACCCCCCCCCCACCAACCTAAAAATTGAAGGTAGTTTTTTACCATATTTACCAAATAAAAAAATGTATTTTGTTAAAAGTTAGTGAATTACAGCTTTGCTTGGCAAGACTGTGAGCTAACTAAAGAGCTTCAGGTCTCAAATATATCCCTTGTCTATACAGAACTGTTATTCTTTCAGAGCATGCTTTCCTATTTAGACTATAGTTTCCTGAAACTCTGTGCTTGGTACCCCTTTGCCTGTTTACCATAATATTCAATAAAACTTTAGGCAAATATCAGAAGTTTCATAAGAATTTGTTTGATATTCGCCATCTGAAAAGTTCAGATTACAATTTAAAATAGTTAGCTTTGATTCACTGAAACATAGTTAAAAGGTTGGGTTTTTTTCCCTAAGGATAGAAAATTGAATTGGGGGGAGGCAGTGAATATATTCAAAACAGTGCACAACTCCCAAAGATCTAGTAATAAATTAATTTAGCTTACCGAATGAAGGTAGGAGTGAATTTCCTTTCAGCATATTATGACTAGATGAATTTTCTATTTTTTAAAGATAGCTTTTTTTTTTTAGTAAGTTGTACAAATGCACTTTGTTTTGTTTGAAAGCCATAAATGGAACTGTAAAAACCAATTCTTGGTGATTTCCTTTGAGTTTGTGTGTAGCTACTTTGAAGAAGGGCCTATTCTGGGGAATAAGGGCCAGCACAGCAGTGAGTAAGGGCATCCCTCAGAATTGGAAATGCCATGATATGAAGGTTAAAGAATACTAACTTAAGCAACATTCATGTGTATGTGTATACTGCTTTTATCAAGGGGTAAGACAAGCTGCTGAAACTAGCAAAAAGGAATGGAGTTATACAGGTTACTGATCCTTTCTTAGCTCAACCCTAGAGTGACTCTAGCCTCTATTCTTCGTCATGTGTGGATCTTTCTTCCAAAGTTGTCTTTCCTTTCTTTTCCACTAACCAAACTTCTGATCATTCTTCAAGTTGAAAAGTTACCATGTCTCTGAATGCCCTGACCCAGAGCCTTATAGGAAGGGACACTATGAGATAAGGGGACATGTCTTGCTTACTTACATGCCACAGCACCTCACCTTGCTTGGCCCAGCTTTACTGTGCCTCTGTAGTAATACAGTAGCACCAAAGCCCACAAGCCTTAGGGCTCAATTTGAACTTCTGAGATTTGCTCAACTCTATATGTGGTAGCTTGTCTTTCTATTGAACAGATAACATTTTATACTAAGTGTAATACTAATTCAAAATGGTAGACATACTGTATTGTATCACCATGAGAAAATTAAAAAAAAAAAAAAACAGGGAGAGTAACTGAAGAAGAAAAGGGGTGACAAATCTACAGGGCAGAGAAATAGACAATGGCTACTTCAAATCTCTGAAAAATAGTGGTTAAAGTTGTCTTGGAAAACATAGGAGCCAGTTTTATATCTCCAGAGAACACATGTAGAAGAATCTGTTTTAATTTAAAATCACATAATCACTAGCTTTATTAGGCATTTCTTTTATGGCAAGAGAACTTGTAAGTACTTTAAGTATGTTACATCACTATAGCAGGGCCTATACGATATGATACTGTTGTCATACCCTTTTCAAACAGAAGGTAACTAGCATACTTATGTAACAAGGCTATTGGGAAAGTCACTCATTTCTATACATTTGGTATAATGGTCTGAACTAAAACTGTTTGGTTTATAGTTTATGTATAATAGTAGTTTTAATTGGGAGATTTTGATGGGGGGCATATATCCCTTAAGAAAAGGGAGAACATTTCATGGGAATCACTCTTGGTTTTTTTTTAAGATTTAATTTTTTTTATGTGTGGGAGTATAATTTGCCTGCATGTATGTAAATATATCATGTATGTGTGTAGTGCCAAGAAGCCAAAAGCAGGTGTCCGATCCCTGGAACTGGAGTTTACAGATGGTCATGAGCTCCCATGTGGGTACTGGAATCAAAACTGTGGTCTCTGGAAGAAGTCAGCGTGCCTCACTACTGAACCCTCTCTCCAAAACCATGTTTTTCCTAATTTTTAAGTTTGGGGCATACATCTAATTAGCTTGTCCAAAGAAGTGAGTTAACCAAACTATTCTGCAATCTCTAAGGAAGGTTGGAATAAATCCTTGATAACAGAAGGGTTTATTAGTTTCGGTGTTGAGTGGTGATTATAATGCCAGATTTTTCTCCCTTTTCTCTCTAGTGCTGGTTGATCTGTGAGGAGCCGACATGTCGCAGTCGCACTCGACGTCTTCCCCTTCATTTCTCCCGAAATGGGCCTCTTTGTCCGACCTGCATGAAAGCTGTACTTAGACAAGAGGTAACTATCTCCTAATGGCTTTCTCCCCTCTGTGGCATTAAGTTGTTTATCAATATATGCATAGATCATTGGTTCTTAAGCAAGACTTAGTATATTCACCCGAGGGATAGTGCATACTGCCATTAGTGACTCCCAACTGTGGAACATGGAGTATGAAAACTCCTTTCTGGTAATTAAAATGCCTTGCCTCTTATGCCCCCGTTGAGTACCTTCAGTCCAACAGCAGTTTCCAAACTGGTGAACAGAATGTTTGCAGGTCTTTGGAGCAGAAAGTGTCTTATGATTAATTACTATGTATTACTAAGCTACTGACCAAACTTAAACTAGCTTCTATAAATCATATAGGAACTTGTAGTGGGCTAACACACAGTTCACTTAAAGAGAATGTGCTATTTTTTTAAACTTTATATAGGCTTTTGCAAGGGGTTTTGCTGAGAAGGTGAATACAAAAGCAACATTCTATCCCTAACTTTTGATGTAAAATCTTTTCTATGAAAAAGGTCTGATTTTAGGAAAGTATTTTGTTGTATTGTCTATTTCTCTATTCTTTTACATATCTTTGTGTAATTTTGACTGCAGTCACAATGAAGATGTGCTTTATAGTTATCAAGCGTTTTTTTGTGTAGTTACTTCATTCATTACATGCAATTTAACCATACTTCTCACTGTTAGGCTACTTTTCAATAGCTCTATACTGAAAATTTATGAGTATTTTCCCACTTAAATGATTATTATTCTTTATCTCAATTGTTTCATAAGGGTGGTGTATTATCTAAGTGTCTAAGTAAATATAGTAGTGTTTTATATTGCTACATAGCTTTCCTGATGGCTATCCAGGTTTTTACTGTATACAGATACCTTGTGAATATACTGGGTATAACAGCCTTTTACACATTTGGACATTACCAATAACTTATTTTTAAATAACTGGATAAATATTAAATGTTCCTTTCCTTTGTTCCTTTCCTTACTTTCTAAAACTTTGATAATTATATAGGTTTTTTTTAAATGTCGAACATGTGATAATTAGCTGTCCTGGTGAATTATTTTTACATCAGCCTCAAGGCTTACATCAACAGGTATAAAAACAGAACAAAGGTATATGGATGTAGGGTGTCTCATTAATCTAGTTGTAAGTTCTATAGTGGGTCTCAACCTTCCTAATGAAATGACCCTTTAATACAGTTCCTCATGTTGTGGTGACCCCCTAACCATAACATTATTTTGTTGCTACTTCATAACCATAATTTTGCTACTGTTATGAATTGTAATATCTGTTATGCAGAATATTTGATGTGATCCCCAAGGATTCGTGACCCACAGGTTGAGAACCACTGCTCTAGGAGAATCATTTTGCTTCCTGAGCTGATTTTGCCTTTGAGACTCATCAATTTAAGTTTAATGAAAATTGAATTGTTTTGTAGAAAGTCTTTTATTCTTCAAGTCATGGTGAAAGAAGGGAAAAAGAAATACGTAGCTATAGAATTATTAAGTTTGTGATAAACTTTTGTGGTAATGTTGGTGTAGTTTAATATACTATCTTAAGCTTTTTTGTCCTTTTTAATGAATGAAATGTATTCAAGCATTTCAAAGTGACTTCCTTTTTACTTTATATCCTATCCTTCCCCAAACTATGGCATTTTAGTTAGATATTTACTACAGACTAAGCTACCTATCCCCAGGAGAAGCTTTGCTAGATTGGCTGCTCAGACATGACTCTGGAATTCACTGTTTCAGAGCACTCTGCTTAGTGAAACTGCCCTTAGTCTTTCCTAACAGGAGGTTTGAATGACTCAGCTCATTTTTCTGTACTTCATTTGAATTGCTAGTGATGAGTTTGGAAAGTAATATTTATGAGGTTTCTGAGCTTTTCTACTAGGAATAAAAATATTAATCTTTTCAGAGACACCTGAGAAATTGCTGTACAATGAGCAGCATCACTTTAGTTTCTGTAGTTTTTTTCAAAGTATCTGTTTTACAAGATTATACACATCTCACCAGGTGTGGTGACATACCTTTAATCCCAGCCCATAGGAAAAAGAGACAGGCAGATCTTTGAGTTTGAGGCCATTCTAGTCTACAGAGCAAATACCAAGATAGCCAGCCAGGACTACACAGAGATACCCTTTCTCAAAACGTTTGCTTTTTTTTTTTTTAAAAAAAAAAGGAAAGAAAGACGAGATTATAAGCTCTCAGATGCTGAGTTTCAACTATATCTTTTATTTAATGATTTTTACCAGGTGTAGTCCTGCATTACAGCTGAAAGACTTTTTCTGTCCCATCTGGTTCTGTTGGAATAGTTTCTCTCCTGCCCACAGGTCCCCACTCAGAGACTTAATTATAATTGCTTTGCTGATGGCTCGGGCTTCTTACTGGTTAGCTCTTACATATAAATTAACCCATTTCTAATAATCTGTGTGTTGCTATGTGCTCTATGCCTTGCTGGTAATGCTCTGGCATCTTACTCCTCTGGCCGCTGCTAGCACCTCTCCAACTCCTCCTCCTAGCTATATTCTGCCCTGCTATAGGCTAAAAAAGCTTCTTTATTAGCCAGTGGTAATAAAACATTCACAGAATGCAGAGGGGAATCCTACATCACTGCATGCTTATAATTCTAACATAGTCTGAGACAGGACTATCATTATTAAGGACGTTGTACTATGAAGATCTCATCTCAAAAAGTTTTATTAAACACCTACTATATCCTGTAAAATTTGCTCAGTGTTGGGGGCAAAATTTATAAATGTTCTACATTTTCTTACTTCTAAACAGATGAATGAAGAAAATATGGTATGTCTTCACAACAATGAGGTTTTATTTAGCCATACAGAAGAATGAAATAATGTAATTTGTTATGAAAATATGTGGATGGTGTCGGAGGTCCTTCTGTCTATGTGTTGCTTTTGTTGATTAATGAATAAAGAACTGCTTTGAACCTTTGGTAAGGGCAGAACAGAACTAGGCAGGAAAAGCTAGAGCGAATGCCGGGAAAAAGAAGGGCGGAGTCAGAGAGAAGCCATGGAGCTGCCGGAGACAGATGCTGGGAACTTTAGCTGGTAAGCCACTGTCATGTGACAATACAGAGATTAATAGAAATGGGTTAAATTAAGATGTAAGAGTTAGCCAGTAAGAAGCTAGAGCTAATGGGCCAAGCAGTATTTTAAATAATATAGTTTCTGTGTGATTATTTCTGGTCTAAGCTAGCTGGGCAGCCAGGCACTAATGAGCAGCATTCTCCAACAGATTGGCTCGCTAACATGGTTAACTATATCCACATAAAACCAGAGAGGACTTGAAAAGAAATTCTAGACACTATAAAACAAACTTTAACCACATTTTTTTTTTCCCAAATGGTCTTTGCTTGAGGCGGCATGCCGCAGTTCCTTTAAGAGAGGTCTTACTGATTCAGTGGTAGCAGCCATATGATTTCAAAATGGCAGCTTCCTGGCCATGGGCCATGCTGTTAGCACAAACTCTGACTCTTACAGGAAACTGAGCATTTGGATAGGGTTTGTGAGCAGAGTGTCTCAGTTTGTTTGGTGGCTATGTTGACCTTCTCAGAGGCGCAAGTAGCTCGGCCATTCTGGACTGGTGGGGTAAGCAGGAAGTACCGTATATACCCTAGTGATGGCACATCTTAAGTTTTAAGAAGTGTGGTGCTTTGGGAGCACATTCAGCTCCTTCAGCCTGTGGAGCTGGAGATTATCATGTTAAATGAAACAATTCAAATTTAGAAAGACAAATATTTCATATTTCCCATATATGGGCTCTGGTTTTAAGACAATACCACAAAGAGTGAACAGGGAGCATCTGTATAATTTAATTACATTGTAAGCATGCATGAGAATGTTGCAATAAAATCCATTATTTTATACATGTACTACTAGGAAGTTAGAAACCAGTTTAACATAGATTGTATAAAATTGTTACCTATGGGCAAAAAAAAAATGCCATTTATAAATTGAACAAATCACAATCTATTCCTAGTACCAGGCTAGTGGAAACTTCAGACAGGCTCAAGTTTGTGGTAAAACACTAGCTGTTTAATTTGCCTGTCTCTTCCTCACCTAATAAATCTTTCACTTAGTCCTGGGTTGTAGTTGACTTGAGCACTTCTGAGGTTGACTTGGAATATGCCAGTTGTCTCTCCTTAAGACTCTTGATTGCTTGAGTAATGAGCAAATAAAAACTCGAACAGTTTTGTTCCCAGGGCTTTGGACATATCCTTTCTCTCTTCTTGGGTACATTAAAATATATTTTCTGTACCCTAAAATTTCTTTGGCCTTATGGTAATTTAATGGTATACAAGTTGCTGCTTATTTAAAATACTGTGATTCTTCTTTACTTTAAATTCAGAAGTTAAGTTTCACACATATTTATAGTACTAAATAATGAGATCTTCATCCTTTGTCCTGGTGACAGAACTTGAGTTCATCTAAATTAGATGGTAAGTATTTTAATAAAGACACGGTACTTTTCTTCTTAACATGGCCAATGTACATGGCTAGGGACTGAACCACAGGAAATTCTGTGTTACATAATTCATCTCCTTGGGTAATGGTAGTAATATATGATGAGAATGAACAGCTCCTAGGGCAGAATTACTATAGTAGAGCTCTTCATTCAGTTGTTTTTTTAACTAAATTTTCTTGAAGGCTACTTCTAAGGGAACCATTGACGTGACCTTCGTTTCTACTTTGGGACAGTCCTCAGGTTTCTCACATTTACCCTTTGTTTTCAAATTACTAAAATCCTTTCTGTCACCATCAGTATCATTAAAAAAAACTTCTGTTCTTCAAAGAAGAGGGGAGATTGTGAATTCAAGACCATCATATGGTTATGACCTCAAAACGGCTATGCTTAAACAAGTTGTTGTTTTAATGAGTAATTAAGTGCATAAAAATGTTGCCAAGCTACTTGGGCAGTGTTTCATTCCTATGTAAGAAAAATGTAGGAAAATATTAGCTATCTCTTAAGCTATTATTCATGAAATAGGCAGGGAGGAGAGGACCTTCAAGCTTATAGGGAAATCTGATACATTGTTACCAAGGCATTATTGGTGTTTCAGTAGAGAAAGGTTTTACTGTGACCAGCATTTTAGAGTTCTGTAGTTTTGGTAACTTAAACAAGAAGATTTCTGAATTTTTTTATATAGCTTTTCTAGTACCAAGTGAGTACTCAACCTTTTTTTTCAATGTGATTTTTTTCTTTCTATTATGACAAAGTTAAAATAACATAAAATTAACCATTTAAAGATAAACAATGCTATGGGGACCTTGGGAGAGGGTTAAAGTGGAGAGGAGAGGCAGGGAAAGGAGCAGAGAAAAATGTAGAGCTCAATAAAAAAGATAAACAGTACATTTCCATTTAGTATGTTCATGTGTTATTACTGCCATGTCTGTCTAATTCCAACCCTTTTATCACTCCAGTAGTAAATGTTATACCTATTCTACATCCTCCTCTTCTCCTAACTAACTATAGTAAACTGCTTGTCTGCTTTCAGTCTCAGCCATTTGCCTATTCTGAAGATTTCATAGACGTGAAATCAGGTGATGTTATCCTTTGTGTCTGGCTTCTTTCACTAAACATATTGTTTATTTTTATATCATGTATGAATTTTCATTCGCTTTTGATAGCCAAATAATATTTAATCAAACCCAGATGGAATGTTCATCCATTCATTTGTTGATGAACATTTTGATTTACTTTCAATTTTTTTTATTAAATAAAAAGGTCTTATATGTTGCCTGAGTTGTGACACTTACCTCACTTACTAGTCTTATTTTCAAGAGAAGTATTACATGAATCTAGACCTATCCCCCTGTCCTTACTCAGCACTTATATGCTCATTCTTAGAGTTTGTATCCAAGAGTTCAAAACAATATACAGCATTTAAAGTACTATTGCTGGAACCAATACAGGAAGAATAAACCTGCCATTGCCACCTTTTCTAGATACATCTGTTTGGGTTGTATTAACCCTCTTAAACTTTCCACTGGTAGGTCGTGTCCTGTGATGTTTTCCTGGACTCATGGCTTATTAGTAGTAGACCTCAATGTATAACTCTTAACTGGTGGTGTATTAACAAAGTACCTTAAACCAGATGGCTTAAAATGGGTGACATTGGGATAGGAGTATATAACTCATTGGGTAGAATGCTTGCTTAGCAAATGCAAGATCATGGGTTGGCAATTCCTGGTACCACAAAATAGAAATCTCAGAAATGTATTACCTCATCATGCTAGATGTCCTGTATAAAGTATGAGTGTCATCACAGCCATTCTCCTAAACTTTCCTCTTCTAGCATTTGCTAACTTTTGATGTCCGTTGGCTCTGTACATATTTTATTCTAATCTCTGCTTCTTTTGCAAAACAATCACCTTCACTCTACATGTCAATTGTCTCTTTTCTTTTCATAAGGACACCAGTCATACTGTTTAAAGGCCCCACTAATTCACTCCAATTTCACCCTAACTTGACTTTTTTTCTTTCAAAACCATAGTTTAAAATAAAGATTGTTTGTGGATAATTGAGCTTAACACTTCAGCATATGTTTTTGAGGGATATATTTTTACCTGTAACAATTAGAAATTATATTGGGATATATTTTTGCCTCTAATACTTATGAATTGTATTGAGCTGAAGGTAATGAATACCAAAACTAACATTGTCTTAAAAAGAACAGACATTTAATTCCCAATCTAAGACTGCATATTTTTAAACACATAACAGAAATTCAGTTATGAACTATTTTTGATTCTCCTGTGATTCTTCCATCCCTTCATCATCTGTCAACAGCAGCACCAAATTGTTATCTTGAAAGTCACAGCACAGTTCAGTGAGGCTGTATAGACTTGTTCAAGACATCACAGGGTAGAATAGTGAAGAAAAGACTGATGAGTCGAAAGAGTATACCTCCTTTGGGGCTGGAGAGATGCTCAGTGGTTAAGAGCTCACTACTCTTCCAAAGACCCTAGTTCAGTTCTTAGCACAAATATCAGACAGCACTATGTTTAACAAAAACCTAACAAATGTTGTAAAGTCCTTGCTTTGCAAGATCTCTCAGCCAATCACTATCCCATTGTGGATAGTAAGGATCTTAGTTCTGCTTTCGATAAAGTGTTTTGCCTTCAAGAGTTCTGATGTTGTGAATAGTTTCCTTTCTTTTATCTTTCTAAAATATTGATTAACATGTTGAAGTAGAGAGACACCTTCTTCCTGGTAGACACTGCACCATTTTCATCAGCATCCTTTGTATAGAAATTTTCTACCAGTTGCTAATTACATTTGCTTTTAACTTGTAATTGTCCTCAAGGATTATGCCCAAAGGTTTCTTCCAAGGCAAATTCACATCATTTTGATGAGCTGCTGATGCTGTCATAGTTTTATAATTATGTTGGTCCTTAGACAGAGAAATTATGGAATCTGCCCCCTTTGACTGGTCATTTCAGCAAAAATGAGTCTTTTTATTCATTTTATTCTATAATCAAGTTGCTCTAGAGGATGAATAACACACACACACACACACACACATCTTTCCTCAACTGTGACTATATAATGATCCTGTTCATGGGGTATCTAAATATCAATTCTACATTTAGCATTAAGTTGTATAATGTGGTATACTTTGCTGATAATTGTTAACTAGTTAGAACTACCAAAGTAGACATCCATAAAAAGAAAAAAACCCTACTATGGAAACTTATATGAGGAATTGTGATCACTCATACTGGAAAGAAATGGAAGCTCACCCTTTCAACAAAGTAGAAGATCCAGACCCTGCTTCTAATAGGCCTGTATTCTAATGTGGGAGGTAGGGAAATCCAAATTACCGAGATACCAGTGGTCAAAGCGAAAAGGAAACAGCAACAGCTTTGTGATATTAGAGCTTCCATTCAATAAGGTGGAAAAGATAATGGAGTGATGAAGGATGACACTATTTGACTAGAGCATTGGTTCTCAACTGGGGCACATTCCCCCTCTTGGCCCCAGTACATTTTGAGTGGTCA
>NW_026068135.1:1150993-1173493 GCF_014885135.2 Alexandromys fortis | reverse complement strand
AACCTTTATATAGATATGTATCCCATTGGATGCCAAGCAGAGATCATTTTGTGCTTTATAGTCATGGTTATAAATAGTTGTTATTCTGTACTACAAAGTCATTCATCAAACGTTGAGTGAATACCTACTCTGATGTAGCCATCAGGGGTACAGCAAGAAACTACAGTAAGGCACTGTCACTGTCCTCATGGAACTTACACTCCCAGTGTAAGGAGACTGATGATAAATAAATAATTAAAAGGCATGGCAAGTGGTCACAAAATACAGTGGAGAAGAATGCAGCTGTCTGAGGAAGAAAGGGACTGATAGTTTATGTAAATGGGCTTAGGGACGTTCTTGGAATAGTAATACTGAGAAGAGACCAGAATGTGAGACAGTAACCATAACAGATATATGGGGGGAAGACCAATGTAAGGGCCCCAGAACACAGGAAGTAAGGGCTGAAGATGCAGGGTGTTTGGCTCATTTAAGAAATAAGAAAAAGGCCATGTGGCACAAGATGAGTGAATATAGTGAGAGAAAAGGTGCGGGGTGCTGAGACGGACACTAAGGGCCATATGATCCAGGTTAAGGACTTTGACTTATAATTCTAGGAGAGATGAGGAAAGTAGTTTCTGCTTGACTGAAGGGATAGGGATAGCAGGGATGTTTATGGTAACTTGGTAGGTCCAAGATGCATTTTGAAGTTAAAGCTGGTAGGATTAACTGTTTGACTAATTTTTCTCTTGTATTAACTATGTAGAAGAATTTGGAGGATACTCCTTGCAGTCTTATGATTTTGAATTTAGGACTTCTGCTATATAGCAACTGTAAGATTCTTCCTGAGTCTCATACATGAATGGTAGTATTTTTTTTTAACAGACTTTTGGAGAACTGTGAGTTATGCTTCACTTTCAGCTCATAGTTGAGTCAACAAGGAAAATTTTCTGGAGCAAAGATAACTCCCATAAACTAATACACACCCACCTACCTACATGTACACGGGCAGATCCTGGGATGAGCTTTTTCTGGGATGTGTATCTTTTATCAATCTGCAGGTGTGTGTTGAAGGTATGGTAGAAAGTAATTAACAACAGCTATGCTAATTTTTAGTAAATCCTGCATGTAAGTAGTTGCAATACAAGTTAGACTGGTTTGAACTGTAAGATATAAATGCTTTATGAGTTGGAGGTATATATCTTCTGTATGCTTCTATACAGATGCTGCAGCATCTGGTCCCTATTACTTCCCTGTGCAATCTGTTTGGCAGGTACTCTTAGTGTTAGGGAGACCAGCCTTTCACGGAAGATGGTATTCCTTCTTACTTTGAAAGAGTAAGTTAAAATTGACTATTTAGAACAAACTATTTGTAGTTTGATTAGATATCAGACTCTATTTGAGTGGTCCAAGCGATGCTCTTCTTTTAGGTTAGTCATAGGTTAAAAATTTAAAAAAAAAAGTCTTTCAAGGCACAGCTTGAAATTAAGAAAAGTTGGGAGCTGAACATGTCAGCACATGCCTGTAATTCCTGGCACTTCGGGGGGTAAAGGCAAGAGGATTGGGAGTTCAAGGCTTTCCATGTCAATATGGAGAGTTGGAGGCTACTTTGAGACCCTGTCTTAAAAGACACCCCACTCCCTGCTGAGATTTAGAAAGGTTACTGGACTTGTCTTAGGCCATTCAGCTAGCTGGTGAGTGGCATGTAGGTTTTCAGTATTTAAGCCCCTTGATCTTCTAATACTAATTTTAATTCGTGCGCTTTCAAGTATTAATTGTTGGTGGGGTTAGAATCCTGGATTCTGCCTTGCTGTAGATGACTTTGTAGAACTAAGCATAAATATTTCAAGTAAGACAATGGTGCTTTAAAAGTAATTGATTACAGAATTAGTACTAATGAGACATGATGAAATAGAATTAATGTGGTATGACTTCCTGGAAAGTAAGAATGTTGATCCAGATCTTTAAATTTGTGAATGTTGACTGGAGAGCATAACAACTCTGATAATCAGGTTTTACCATCATTTCAGTTCACGGTAAAAGAGAATGATAGTGTTCCTTCTAGGTTCTTCAGTTGAAAGCAACTATTGAGACCTTTTAAGAATGTATGAAACAGTAGCATGAAGACCCTAAAAAATAAATAGCAAGATCAGTGATGAAGACCAGGCTTCAAGTACTAGCAAATGAGAAGTGTGTTTATCATTTTCTGGCTGAATGAGGCATAGCCCAGAAACAGATTTGAGCACCAGGTTACAGAGAGGACTCCGGAAGCCAAGGGCAATCCTGTCATGCAGAGACCATCAGTTTTATTCTTCATTCTATCATGCCTCAATCCCTAAGTGATCTTGTAGTGGCAAACAGAAGCTGGGAAGTGTGTTAGAGCTGGAACTCTGAGAGATTGTGTTCCTCTCCCAATCCACTGGTTCTGATTATAGCACACTTACAGAAGTACATGACAGACTTGAGTAATTACAGCACATCTTTCTGGTGGGGGACTGAATTAAAAGGTATCCAGGAGCTGAATATTTCACATACCTGTCATCCTAGCACTCAAGAGTCTTATGGCAGGAAGATTACAAGTTTTTCTTAGATTTACTTCTTTCTATGAATATGAGTGTTTTGCCTTTGGTATATATGTACACCACATGCATGCTTGGTGTCTGTATAGATAAGATTAGGGAATTGGATCCCCTGGAACTGAAGAAGGTTGTAAGCTACTATGTGGGTGCTAAGAACTGAACCCAGGCCTTCTGTAAGGAAAATAAGTGTTCTTAACCACTGAGCCATATCTCCTGCATGGAAAATTACAAGTTTAATGTTAGACTGGACTACATAGTCATACACTGTCAGAAACAAGCAATAACAACAAAAAAGTTAAGTATAAATGAAGAGGAGAGGTTATAGTAGTGGTAATAAGGTGAATCACAGAAATTAAGAAAATGGACTCATAGAATTGCTTATAAACAAACTCCTGAGGAAAAATAGTGCAGTTCTAATTAGCATACCAAAGACTTGAGAACTTAAATAAAGGTCACCACTCAGAACTCCAGTAAACTACTAAGAGAGTGCATACATGCACATGGAACATTCAAAAACAGTATAAAAGTTCCTTTTTTGAGATTATATTTTTTGGTGCTGGAAATTGAATCTAGGGACTTGTTTATGCTAAGCATGTAATCTACCACAGAGCTACATCCCCAGTAGTGCTCCAAAAGATTTAACAACTGAACTAGCACTGATGCCACAAAAATGTAGAACTCACAGACCAATGCTAATAAAGTTGGTCTCCTACTAAAATAGATAATACTGGCCTGTGGGTGTAGCTTAGTGGTTTAGTATGTGTTTAGCTTGTGTGAAAGAGAAAGAGGGAGATGTCATTTTTTTTTCTGCTATGTAGTACTCCATTGTGTAAGTGTGCCACATTTTCCTTATCCATTCTTCAGTCGAGGGGCATTTAGGTTGTTTCCAGATTCTGGCTATTACAAACAAAGCTGCTATGAACATAGTTGAGCACATGTCCTTGTGGTACAATGAGCATCCTTTGGATATATATCTGAAAGTGGTATTGCTGGGTCTTGAGGAAGGTTGTTTCCTAATTTTCTGAGAAATCACCATACTGACATCCAAAGGGGCTGTACCAGTTTGTACTCCCACCAGCAATGTAGGAGTGTTCCCTTTACACCACAACCTCTCCAGCATAAGTTGTCATCAGAGTTTTTGATCTTGGCCATTTTTACAGGTATAAGATGGAATCTCAGAGTTGTTTTGATTTGCAGTTCTCTGATGACTAAGGATGTTGTACATTTCCTTAAGTATCTTTAGCCATTTCAGATTCCTCTGTTGAGAGTTCTCTGTTTAGGTCTGTACTCCATTTTTTATTTGATTATTTGTTCTTTTGATGACTGATTTCCTGAGTCCTTTGTATATTTTGGAGACCAGTCTTCTCTCTGATGTGGGGTTGGTGAAGATCTTTTCCCATTCTGTAGGCTGTCATTTGTCTTGTTGACCATGTCCTTTGCTTTACAGAAGCTTTTCAGTTTCAGGAGGTCTCATTCATTAGTTGTTTCTCTCAGTGTCTGTACTACTGGGGTTCTATCTAGGCAGTGGTCTCCTGTGCCAGTGCGTTCAAGTATACTTCCCATTTTCTCTTCTATGAGGTTCGGTGTGGCTGGCTTTATGTTGAGGTCTTTGATCCATTTGGACTTGAGTTTTGTGTATGGTGATAGATATGGATATATTTTCATTCTTCTATCTTGAAATTTGCAGGCAAATGGATAGAGCTAGAAAACATCATATTGAGTGAGGTAACCCAGACCCAGAAAGACAAATATCATATGTGTTCACTTTTAAGTGTTTTTAGACACAAAGCAAAGAAAGCAGGCCTACAAATCACAACCCTAAATAACCTAGACAACAATGAGAACCCTAAGAGAGACATACATGGATCTAATCTACATGGGAAGTAGAAAACGACAAGATCCCCTGAGTAAATTGGGAGCATGGGGACCATAGGAGAGGATTGAGGGGGGGGGGTAAAGGAAGAAAGGGGCGCAGAGAAACATGTATATCTCAACAAAATCAATTTTAAAAAAGAGGGAGATAAAGTAACAGGAAGGAAGAAAAATGAAAAAGAATTACCAGAAATTTCCATAAGACAGACTCCAACTATTGCACACATGTTTGAACAAGTAATGATGAACACCTTTGAAATGAATGGAAAATAGAAAGTCTCAGCAAAGTAGATGATATAAAAATTTCAAATAAATGTATTAGAGTAAAAAGACTCTACAGATGACTTCAGTGGCAGAATGGAATTGAAAGGAGAATGTCTTTGAACTGGAAGATAGATAAATAAAAATTATCCAATATGGAGGAGAGGGGCAGGAGACTTAATTGAGACCAGGGAGGAAAAAATAGTAGAAGCTCAGAGACCTGTGAAATAGTAACAAAAGAGTGTCTGAAAATTTCCCTAAGACATGAACTAAACAATTTGAGAAGTTCAATGAGAACTACTTGTATGTATAGTTTAGTAATAAACTAACCTAGGAAGTGCAAGACTCTGGATTTAAACCCGAAGAAAGTTGCTCTCAGATATATCATACTCAGTTGTTAAAAATTAAGACCAAACTGTCTTAAGAGCAGCCAGAGAAAAACAACTTACATAGGAAAATTAGTTGAATGATATTTTTCTCATCAGAAGTCACAGAGAGCAGAAACTTTGGGGCAATGTTTTTGAAATGCTAAAAGAATTGCCAACTCATATTTCTATATCCAAGAAAATTGTATAGAAATATTTCTGTATTATCTAAATATTTTTAGGTGAAAGAAATTCTCACATGAGTAAGAGTTGACTACCATAAAGTCTGCTTATGGACAAAAAGGATGTGCTCTGGGAATTGCTAAAGAAAGATTCAGAGTGACGATAAGTAATAAGTGAAGGAAACGTGGAATGTGAAAAAGGAAAGAACAGCAGCAGAAGTGCTAAGTGTGCTAAAGTCTCGAATTCAGTGAACTAGATCTTTGTGAAAACACAAGCTGTAGGACTGTCTAAAAAGGTTTTCCTTGGACATAGCTAATGTCTAGACAAGTATAACACAATGGGGGCAGAAAAGGGGGCGTTTCTTTGCTAAGTATATATATCGAAATTCTTAAACTGCAAATATCATTTCTAATGTATAAAGCTAAAAGTGATCTTAAACCCCTATAGAAACAGGAAAGAGGAAATGGGGGCGGGGGAAGGAACAGAAAGAAAGCTCAATCAAATGATAGAGCCAATCCACATATATTTTGATGGCCTCTTTAGATGTAGGTGATCTAAATGTGTATAGACTAGTGAAAATTTTCAGAATACATTTAAAAAGTGATACAACTATTAACTGTTTTCAAAAAACCCAGTTAAAATATGATACGTGCAGTTTAATAGTAGAAAATGAGAGCCAGACATGGTGTCTTACTCCTGTAATGCCAGCTCTTAGGAGGCAGAGACAAGTGGGATCATGAGTTCTAAACTAGCCAAGAAGAAAAGAGGTAAAAATAAAATGCCAAAACTATGCTATATAAACATTAATAAAATAGCATATATATTAATAGCATAAAAATTAGACTTCAGAACAAAGAAAATGACTATGGATAAAGCAGAATATTACTTAATGATAGAAGATCTCATAATTTAAATGTGTTGTTAGGCAACAACACAGCTTCAAAATCCCATAAATGAAAACTGGCAGAACTGAACGGAGAGATAGATAATCCACAATTATACTTGGCAACTGTAACATTCCTTTTATAATGACAAATATTGGGCATAAAATCAGCAAAGATATAAAGGAAGTGACAACCATCTGGGTCTAGTTGATATTTATAGAGTGTCCAACAATGGTACTAGCCTGGTTCTTTTCAAATACACATGGAACATTCAACATGACAGATTATATTTTGAATCATAAAACAGACTAATAAGCTTAAAGAATTTAAGTTACAAATCACGTTCTGAAAAATACATTTATGGGGCAGGAGAAATGGCTCAGCAATGAAGAGAAACCAGGTTTGATTACTAGCACCCACATGGCAGTTCATCCTTGCCTCTAACTCCAAGATCTGATACCCTCACGCAGACAACCATGCAGGCAAAACACCCATGCATATAAAATAAAAAATAAATAAATTACCAAAAATAAATTTATTTAGCTATACTGAAAAAGAACAAAATCAATAAAGATAATGAAGCATGACTTATAGAAGGTCTTATTCACCATGGACATACAAAATCAACAAAACAGTAAAATACTAAGCTTGTATAGGTATTACAATGATTAGAGAACAATTGATATTATTGAATATTTTTATTAGAAAAAATTAGAAAAATCAATAATCTGAGTGTCTATCTTGAAAATAGAAAAAGAAAAGCAAAATAAAGCCAAGCAAAAGGAAATTGGTAGAATAAGAAAGGCTAAATTAGTGGAATTGAAAAGGGAATACAGGGGCTAAAGAGATGGCTCAGTGGTTGAGAGTACCGGTTCTTCTTCTAGAAGACCCAGGTTAAATTTCCAGCACCCGTATGGCAGCTCACAACTGTCTGTCACCTCACTTCCTAGGGATCCAATACCCTCACACAGACATGTATGCGAGAAAACACAAAAATAAAAATAAAATTTAAAATGCAGAACATTAGTGAAAGTGAAATTTTGAGTATTTTAAAGGCAACAATGTTCATAATAAAGCAAGCATAAAAAAGATAATACAAATGATCAATATCAGCAGCATTAGAACTTTAAGAGAATGTCACATATTTGAAGACTTAGGAATAATGATAATTATTATAACAATATATAATTAACATTATATTAATATTATAATAATCATCTTATAGTATTATAATAATGAATATTAAAATGATAATGATGATTATTATTATGAATAATAATAATGATTAAAGGCATGCCTGTGATGCATGCCTTTAATCCCAGCACTCGGGAGGCAGAGGCTCACGGATCTCTAGGATTTTGAGGCTAGCGTGGTCTACAGAACAAGTTCCAGGATAGCCAGAACTACACAGAGATGCTGTCTTGGAAAAACAAAACAAAAAAAGCACATACTTTTGAAACTGTATAGTCTGGTATTACATCTATTTAATGACTTGAAAGAACAAAGCAGAAAGGAAGAAGCATCAATGCACAACTTGAATAGTTAAAATAAAGCTGCCGTAATCAAGGAGGGGTAAAATTGGCAAATTGACAAACACTAAGACCAAGGAAGAAAATACGGAGCAAACTCACCCTATCCGGGCACAGTATCTCATCCTTATACTCCTAATCCTCGGGAGAATGAAACTGGAGGATAGCTGTGAGCCTGGCTACCCTCTAACTATGAGGCCCACTTTATCTCTATGAGACCCTTTCTCAAACAAACAAAAAAGACCCACAAAGAAAAGTCAGGCGTTGTGTTGTATACACCTTTAATTCTAATAATTAAGATGTAGAGGCTGTGAGCTCAAGGGCAGCCTGGTCTTCATAGTGGATGCTGGGACAGTCAGTGCTGCAGAGAGAGACCCTATCTGAATAAGAAAAAAGTCTCTTGCCTCTGTTGAAAGGAGCTTTTAATCAAACTTGTTTCCTGGCGCTTTCCACGGGAAAGGTCATATTTAGTTTTTACCAAGAACCTGCAGATAAACTCAGACTTCAGTTTACAGTTAGTAGGATCTCCCTGTCACAACCTCCATGAAAATTGAAGTTGGTTTTGGTTAGAAACTTGCCATAATATTTTTTGTTCCAGTTCCTAACTCATTTTTTTTATAGAAAATCCATGTCTAGCTATTATGTCAATTGACAATAAAGTTCAGTAGGAAACATTTAGTCTTTATTGCCTAGAGGAGAATTCTTCCTAAGCTAATTTATAAAAGCCTTACAAGAAATAAACAGAAGCACCCAGTAGCCATATCTTGACTGGTGTGCATGCTACAATTTTGATGTCTTGGTCTTTCTGGATGAAAATGTAGGCAAGAATAACCACATGAGTCTCAATGGCAGTGGTGCTCATGGATTCACTGAGACAAAGTCCAGAAGAACAAAAGCACAACATACACTTGAAATATTTCCTGATGTCTCTTAAGGAGATCACTGGCAAGGATGTACATTTTGCAATTCTAGAGTTTCAGAAAAACTTACCTATATATAGCCTTATTTTTCTTTTCAACAGACTTCGTTGTATCTTTTTACATGAAACCTCTGTGTCAGCAGGGGAGATAATCCAGTCTTTGCAGTACTTGCTTTGACAGCATAACCACGCCAGGTCAGTTCCAAGGAACTCCATTTCAAAGGCTAGGTATGTGACAGACATTTGTAATCCCTGTGCTAGGGAGATAGAGATATGTGGATTCTTGAGACTCACTGGCCAGCCTTATCTATGTGCTGAACTCCAGGTTCATTGAGGAACCTTGCCTCAAAAAGAAAAAAAGGCTGAATGGCACCTAAGGAACTATACCAGAGGTTGTCCTGATTTTACAAGATTGATCTGTGAATTCCTGTCATAGAGGCTAGGTGAACATGTTCTCTTTTCAAAGTTTGGAGATGCTTGTAGGTCTTTGAGATGGTATCAGAGATTACTTTTTTAAAATTTATTTATTTATTTATTAAAGAATTCTGCTTCCTCCCATCCCCTCATTTCCTTCCCATTCCCCCTCCTCCTCCCTCTCCAGTCCTAAGAGAAGTAAGGGTGCACTGCCCTGTGGAAAGTCTAAGGCCCTCCCCCCTCCATCCAGGCCTAAGAACGTGTGCATCCAAACAGGCTTTGCCCCCAAAAAGCCAGTACATGCAGTAGAATCAAAACCCGGTGTCATTATCATTGGCTTCTCAGTCCACCCTCATTGTCAGCCACATTCAGAGAGTCTGGTTTGATCCCATGCTCCTTCAGTCCCAGTCCAGCTGGCCTTGGTGAGCTTCCATTAGATCAGTCACACCGTGATATAGGTAGGTCTTCTATCTATCTGTTCTTTCATTGGTTAATTAATAAAGAAAACTGCTTGGCCTGATAGAGCAGAATTTAGATAGGCAGAGTAGACTGAAGAGAATGCTGGGAAGAAGGCAGTGAGGCAGACGTCTCAGGCAGACTCTATAGCTCTCCTCTCCAAGATGGACGCAGGTTAAGATCCTTCCTGGTAAGCCACCACCTCGTGGTGCTACACTCATTAATAGAAATGGGTTAATCAAGATGTGAGAGTTAGCCAGTAAGAGGCTAGAGCTAATGGGCCAAGCAATGTTTAAAAGAATACAGTTTCTGTAAAATTATTTTGGGTAGAGCTAGCCAGTGGCCAGTAGCTGGGAGGCGGGAAGCTGCCCGCTGCTCCTACTACAACACCGTCTCCATGGGTGGATGCACCCCTCGCAGTCCTGACTTCCTTGTTCATGTTCTCCCTCCTTCTGCTCTTCATCTGGGCCTTGGGAGCTCAGGCCAGTGCTCCAATGTGGGTCTCTGTCTCTCAAATCCAAATGGATTAAAGACCTCAATATTAATCTGAACACACTAAACCTGATAGAAGAGAAAGTGGGAAGTACCCTACAACAGATGGGCACAGGAGATCACTTCCTATGTATAACCCCAGCAGCACAGACATTTAGGGCAACATTGAATAAATGGGGCCTACTAAAACTGAGAAGCTTCTGTAATGCAAAGGACACTGTCATTAAGAGAAAAAGGCAACCTACTGAATGGGAGAAGATCTTCTCCAACCCCGCATCAGACAAAGGTCTGATCTCCAAAATATATAAAGAACTCAAGAAACTAGACATTAAAATGCTAATTAACCCAATTAAAAATGGTGTACTGAACTGAACAGAGAATTCTCAACAGAAGAAGTTCAAATGGCCAAAAGACACTTAAGGTCATGCTCAACCTCCTTAGCGATCAGGGAAATGCAAATCAAAACAACTTTGAGATACCATCTTACACCTGTTAGAATAGCTAAAATCAAAACCACCAATGATAGCTTATGCTGGAGAGGATGTGGAGTAAGGGGAGCACTCAACCACTGATAGTGGGAATGCCAACTTGTGCAACCACTTTGGAAATCAGTGTGGTGGTTTCTCAGGAAACTGGGAGTCAACCTACCTCAGGATCCAACAATTCCACTCTTGGGAATATACCCAAGAGATGCCCAATCATACTACAAAAGCATTTGTTCAACTATTTTCATAGCAGTATTATTTGTAATAGCCAGAAACCTGGAAACAACCTAGGTGCCCCTCAATAGAAGAATGGATAAAGAAGGTGTGGCACATATACACTTTAGAGTTCTACTCAGCGGTAAAAAACAATGACATCGTAAATTTTGCATGTAAATGGATGGAAATAGAAAACACTTCACTGAGTGAGATAACCCAGACCCAAAAAGAGGAACATGGTATGTGCTCACTCATAAGTGGATTCTAGCCGTAAACAAAGGACATTAAGCCAATAGTTTGTGATCCTATAGAAGCTAAATAAGAAAGTGAAACCAAAGAAAAACATATAGTTATCCTCCTGGATATTGGAAGTAGACAAGATCGCCAGGCAAAGGTTGGGAGTACTGGGGTGGGGTAGGGGTTGGGGGGAAGGAGAGATGGGGGAGAGAAGGGAGAAGGGGAGGATGGGGAGAGCTTGGGGGAGTGGGACGGTTGAGATGGAGGAAGGGTGGATATGGGAGCAGAGAAGAAGATATCTTAACTAAGGGAGCCATTTTAGGGTTGGCAAGAGACTTGGCTCTAGAGGGGTTCCCAGGTTTCCAAGGGGATTTCCCCAGCTTGTTCCTTGGGCAGCTGAGGAGAGGGAACCTGAAATGACCCTATCCTATAGCCATACTGATGAATATCTTGCATTTCACCATAGAACCTTCATCTGGCGATGGATGGAAATAGAGACAGAGATCACTTTTGTGAAGTTACCAAGAGTGGCAGTGCAGCCCCTTGATGAAGTATAGCAGTTATCAATACTGGATACTATTAGCAGCTTCTTGAGCACAGGAACAGATATGGTGCTAAGGCTTCTGGATGCAGGAATAAGGCTTAATAGCATAGAGATAGAAGCCCACTTCTCTATATAAGGCAGTGAAGAGTTTGACAAGATGATACCCCTCCCTAGGTAACAGTGGATACTTCTATGGTGAAAAGACTTTGAACCTAGACCACTGGCTGAATGTTTCTACTGTTTGTACAGTGGATTGCCATTCAAAACATCATCCTTAAGAGACACCCTAGGGAAAATTCATTTACAGAGTCAATGAGATAGTTTAACAGTAAAGGTGCTTGCTGCCAAGCCTAAAGTTTATGAGCTTTGTCACCAGGATCCATATCTTTGAAGGAGAGCACCAACTCCTCCAAGTTGTCCTCAGACCTTCATAAAGACTCTTTTTTTGGCAGGGAGAACAGATCTCTTCCAGGAATCTTCATTTGCTTAATCAAGCCATACTTGATAGAAGAGATCTTCTTGTCTTTGCCTCCATGAGCCCCATGACTGCTCCCTAGTCCCTACCATGGTTACAACTTTAGCCATAGAAGCTGCTATGGCCTCCCAAACCTGAACTTCTAGGTCTTCCAAACTAATTGCTTGCTATACCAGCGTCATCTGACTTGGCATTTTCCTAGGGAAGATGTAGGATCTTTGATTTTTTGATAAAGATGCAATGGACAATTTCATGCAGATAGGCTAGTTCTTTTAATAAGTAATGTTGGAAAAAATTATGTTCTTATACAGAAAAATAAGAAAACTTTTTTTTGAAGACAGAGTTTAATGCTGAAACCCTTTCTGGCTGCCCTCAAAGTTGTCTTAGACATGAAACTAAAATCAAGGTTCATTAAAGAAAAGAAACTTATCACCTATACTCAAAATTAGAAATCTTGCTTGGCAATGGTGATGCATGTCTTTAATACCAGCACTTTGGAGGCAGAGGCAAATGTGTCTCTGAGTTCAAGGACAGCCAGAGCTACACAAAGAAACCTTGTCTCAAAAAAACAAAAACAAAACAAAGCAAAATTGAAAAAGTCTGCAAAAACTCTGAAGAGGAAAAAAATTGAGCCACAGATGAGAAAACATTTATAAATCATCTATATTAGATTCATTCTACTCTATTTGTATAACAACCTTGTGGTGGTTTGAATAGGAATGGCCCCCATAGTCTTACATGTTTGAATGCTTGGCCTATACTATTAGGAGGTGTGGTCTTGTTGGAGAACTGTGTCACTATGGAGGTGAGCTTTGAGATCCAGTATGCTAATGTTATGCCCAGTGTAAGACACAGTGTTGCTTCTGATGTCTGCAGAGCAAGGTGTGGAATTTTCAGCTCTTCTCCCTCACCACGTTTGACTGCTTATCACCTTGCAAATAATGGGCTAAGCCTCAGAAACCATAAGCCAGCCCCAATTAGATGTTTTCTTTTATAAGAGTTAAGAGTTGTTGTGGTCATGGTGTCTTTTCTCAACAATAGAAACCATAACTAAGAGAAACCTCTTCATGGCTGTTTATAACACATGAATTAAAATTGGGAAACAAACATCCTTCTGAAATGGCTTAATGAGTAACCTGGTACTTCCATACCATAAAACATGACTTAGCAGTATAAAAGAACTAACCCACTGATATATGCTCAACAAATTGCATGAATTGCAGAGTCATGACACTGAGTTAAAGAAGCCAGAATCAACCTAAAACTGTATGGTATGTGATTCTTATTATATGTAGTCTTTTGTATGTTTTATTTGACTTATTTGTTTGTGAGTGCACACAGCAGTGCATGTATGATGAGTGAGAGCACAATTTGTGGGAATCGATTCTATTTTTCCTCTGTGTGGGATCTGGTGATCCAAGTAAGGTTGTCTGGCTTGGTGACAGGTGCCTTTATCTGCTGAGCCATCATGTTTCACTATGTGATCTTGAAAATATAAAAGATAATATTGGTGACCAGAACAGTGGTTGTCACAGAATAGAGAATAGTATAGAAATAGTAAGTTGGGGTTTTGGGAGATAGTGGGACTGTTTTGTAGGTTTTTTTTGGTGTGGTGATCATTGAGTATTAACAATTATTGAACTGTACCCCCTCTAGTTAGTTCTACAGTGCAGTGATTTAAGATTAAAGAAAATTGAGCTTCCTTATGATAAGAAGATGAAATTGAACTTTAAGAATGACTCTTTCTAATAGGAGTTTATATATGGAGGCACAGTAATGTCTAGATTTTTGGATGAGTGTGGGTTTTGTCGGTCATCATGCTTAGGAAGCTCTGCATTCTTGTACGCAGTCTCAGCACCTGGTTTTTTTTTTTTTATCATTATCACTACCTTATTTATTAAGATAGGGCATGACTAATATTATAGTTAACAAAGGAGTTTACATCCTAATTTGTTTATATCAGAGTAGCCAGCTTTCTGAAACCCCTTTCAAGCATCCCTTCTCGTTGGTTTAGGGTGATCATTTAAAAACAAACAAACCAAATAAAAAGAGCAGAGTTTCTAAATTTTTTGTAATAATAATTGAAAATGTAAATTAGTTTCAATCAAGTTGCTTTTGTTCTCATGGTTGAAAATTACTGGTTGAGGTTATTTTACATTCACAAATGTTAAACAGTGTATCTGAGCAAGGTGAAATAGATTACAGTGGAGTCATATTGGACTGAAGGTTCAAACTGCCGCCAACAGCTTCTGCTGAAGGCCCTGCCCACCTCTGCTAGCTCTAAAGAACAGTATTGCTATGAAGATGTTTTCTCTTTATTTTATTTCATAATGATTGTGATCGTACAGCATTTCATATTGGGCTTAGCAAATTTGTATCCTAACCATCAGCGATGATGTAGCAATTTACTCTTTCCATATATTAACAAAATTAACAGCCAGGTTTTATACATTTTTATACATTCTTTATACTCTGTGTTGAATTTATTTATTCATTTTTAGTTTTGTTTTTTTTTTTTTTTACATTTTGGGTTTTGGTGACGGTATCATTTCTGACTTGCTGTTATAATGAGTGATGATATTTAACTCCTGGTCCTCTTGTTCTACCTTCCAAGTGTTGGGATTATAGAAGTAGTTACTACACCTGATTCCATTCCAAAGTATTTATACTAACATTAAAAGTGAATGACTAAAAAGGGTGGAGGTGGCACACACCTTTGATCCCAGCACCCAGGAGGCAGAGGCAGGTGAATCTCTGTGAGTTTGAGGCCAGCCTGGTTTACAGAGTGATTTCTAGTACAGCCAGGGCTATACAGAAAAACTGTCTTGAAAAAATGTGTGATTGGACACTTGTAATTTTATAATTTAGGGTGCTAAGGCAAGTGGTTCATGAGTTTGAGGCTAGCCTGGTCTGTAAATCGGGAGCCTGTCTCATACACAAAACAAGAGAAAGGGGGGGTTATTGAAGCAGCTTTCTCTAGATGAGACTCCAGATGCTATGCCAAGAGGCATTTCTGGAGTATTTTTATCTGTTTTACTTATGATGCTGCTCATTACAGTTCATCTGTAAAAATGGAGAGAGATACTTTTAAAGATAGTCTAGCAGTCCCTTATTTGAACAAATGACATTCACAAGAAAATCCAGTTTTTCACCAGGTATTTGGACCTCTTGTCCAGCTAAACTTTTACTTTTCTTTTCCTTTGATTTTTTGAGACAGGGTTTCTCTGTGTAACTTTGGAGCCTGTCCTGGAACTAGCTTTTATAGACCAGGCTGGCCTAGAACTCACAGAGATCCACCTGCCTCTGCCTCCCAAGTGCTGGGATTAAAGGCTGTTTAACTTTTTTCCAGCTAAACTTCTTAATGCTGGAAATTGAACACAGACTCTTTGGCACATTAAGCACCTGCTTTATTGACTACTGTGTTCACTTGTAGCCTCTTTAAAACTTTTTTTCTCATTAGCACTTTATTAGACTTGCTAACAATATTTTGCCCGCTTTTTTTTCATTATCGTCTTAGTAGATACTGAATGGTTACTATATGCCAGCGCTTTAATATTTTGAGGAAACAAGAACTATTGCTTTTTCGTGCTTATCTGGGAGAAAATGTGCAAAACAGTGAAGTGTCCTAAGGCAGAAAGGGGAAAACAAGGATATGAAGTATGTCTTGGAACAATTGAATGCCACAGTTTATATATCCAAAAGGGTGCTAGTGATTACTATGCAAGACCTTCAAGTTGGTAAGTGAGTGGGAAATGTTTTGAGAGAAACTGGTCTCCTAGGGCTCAAATCAAAACTTTTCTGTTGTACATATCAAGAACTAAGGAACAATTTCAAATAAGGAAAATATAGAAGAGACAGGACTTTGTTTTGAAAATAGATTCTTTTCTTATTAATGCATCAAGAGCACAGTTATCCTCCCTCCCCACTTTCCACCTGCCCTCAACTCCCCGCTCTCCTAGATATACTTCCCCACTGTTTCTCTTCAGAAAAAAGCAGGCATCCAAGAAATATCAACCAGCATGATAAAACAAGACACAATCTGACAAGGCCAAAGCCTTCATATTGAGACTGAACAAGCAACCCCATAGGAGGAAAAGGGTCCCAAGAGCAGGCAAGAGAGTTACAATGTAGCCTACCAAGAAATTCAGTAAGTGGCAGTATAACATAGGTTTAGGAAGTATGAAAGCGTAGTTAGTCCTTGAAGTTTCTAAATAAACCTCAGGTAGTATGTTAAAGTATCACATGTAAAGCAGAAAAAAATTAACAGTGGGCTGAGAAATAAGTCTGTTGAAGCTAGAATTAGGAACTTGAGTATTGTATATGGGAGGGAAGCATTGTTTGGATACCTTATCAAAAGATTTCATTTCGTATATATAGTATCCCAGGGGAGGAGGTGTAGAGCCTGGACAGGATTTTTGTTTTTACTTTCTGATTTTTTTCTAATAAAATTTCTTCTGTCTTGATGGCTGTATAAACACAATTAGAGCAAATGAATGCTTTTCTTCCTCTTTAGATGAAAGTGCTTGAGCGAAAACACATTCATCTCTATTCATTTTACTTCAAAGAAAGTCTGTTAGCCATTTTGATTATTTTGTAACTGTTCTCTCTTTGGTGGCTTGGTTTCCTGTTAAATGTAGAAGATAGCCTAGGTGAGCTTTCAGAAAGAAATCTTAGGTATTGTGTACAAACTGACCTAGTTTGTAATTAAAGAAGTGCCTAATATTGTAATTTCTACTATAATCTAAAAATGGCAAAGAACAACTAAGCCAGTTTGCTTTGGCTTGGTTTTTGTCAAAATCCTATATTTCTGGCAAGATAGAAGAATTAACACAATTAATTAATGTTGGTGCCCTTCTTTTGATATTTTAGTTATTTTGGAATATTTTGATATTTGAAAAATATAACCTTTTGTGAATTGTTACTGAAGAGATTTTTGCACAAAACATAATGAAGGAAAATCATGAGACATCTTCCATGATCCTGTTACTAAATTGTTAAAGAAAATAATTGCCTGAGACCCAATTATTTGAGTCTACTGAATGATCTCTTAGTATGAGAATTACTTCATATCTAGTACTATGAGTAGCCAGTTAGGATAGTAAGTTTGTAGCCAAACAGCCCAAGTCATGTTTAGGGATCAACTGTTTATTTCATCGACTGATCTGTGCAGAAAATGATAATAAACATAGCCTGACTGGGAGAACTGAATATTAACAAAAATTAAGTTTTACTATTGAATTAGGAGAGCACAGAAGGCAGAAATAATAGCTTGGTTTATGTCTACTGCTTTTTTTCTATTTTATCATGCCAATTGTAAAATATACTGCTGATTTAGTAAAAGTATTTAAGAGAGAAAGGAATGGTGAGTTAGACCAGCAGCTATAAAACTTACTTTTGTTCTTGAGCCATTAAAATGTGAGGATGATGTCTTAGCATTAAAGCAAAAGGATTGCAAAGTTTAACTCTTAAGTAATTGTTAAGGCAAATTGAGTGCCCACCATTTATGTATTTGACAGTAGACTTTTTATGTAAACCTGTGATGTGTCCTCACAACAGTGGGTGTTTTATAGATATATATAAACTAAAACTTACAAGATTTATGACTGATAGACCTAACAGTTCTTAACATGTCTCCAAAATCTACCTCTTTACTTTCTGTTAACATCTTACTGGCCATCTCACCTAAAATTGAACCGCTATTTTTTAAACATTCCTCCAGTATCAGTTTTGAAGTTTATCAATATGTTGTACAGTGCAGAGACATTCACCACAAACTATATTCATAGCTATAATTTCTGTATCAAAGAGCTTATAAACTATATAACTTTATAGAACAATGGCATAGAAAGAGCCCAGAACAAAATAAAACACTGTTGAGATGAATTCAGAGTATGTTGTGGCCAAATTTAAACACCTCTAAAAATAAAAGAAATTTAGACCACTTACTGTGTTTTATATACTGTTCTAAGTATTTTCCACTTAAACTTTTATAATGTATACACTAATTCTATAAGCTACTCCTGTTATCCCTGTTTTACAGGTGGGGAAATAGTTGCCTATGTTTATATTGAGTAGTGTAGACCGCTTTGGTTTAGCTTGACCCTTTAACTTTTTCTTAAACATTTCATGCCACTGGCATTCTCATTCTCTCTGTGCCAGTCTTGAGAACCCTGAGTTTGTGTTTGCACTTGAATTCCTGTCCTTAAATATACTGTAGTACAGTTAACAGAACTGACACAAACTCTGAAGAAACTAAGAGCAAAGAAGTATTATAAGTATTTTGTCATTACCGTCATGCACCACTCTATGCATCTTCAGAGGCAGAATTTTTAGAGGTACTTTTTTTTTAATTTATTTATTTATTAAAGATTTCTGTCTCTTCCCCGCCACTGCCTCCCATTTCCCTCCCCCTCCCCCAATCAAGACCCCCTCCCTCGTCAGCCCAAAGAGCAATCAGGGTTCCCTGCCCTGTGGGAAGTCCAAGGACCACCCACCTCCATCCAGGTCTAGTAAGCTGAGCATCCAAACTGCCTAGGCTCCCACGAAACCAATAGGTGCAGTAGGATCAAAAACCCAGTGCCATTGTTCTTGAGTTCTCAGTAGTCCTCATTGTCCGCTATGTTCAGCAAGACCAGTTTTATCCCAGGCTTTTTCAGACCCAGTCCAGCTGGCCTTGGTGAGTTCCCGATAGGACATCCCCATTGTCTCAGTGTGTGGGTGCACCCCTCGTGGTCCTGAGTTCCTTGCTCGTGCTCTCTCTCCTTCTGCTGATTTGGACCTTGAGATCTCTGTCCGGTGCTCCAATGTGGGTCTTTTAGAGGTACTTTTGAGAATCAATGTAAGCAGAACTTACAAGGTTAAATTGACAGAATTGAAGATTGAGTCATTGTAAAGCTTTTCTGTTTGGCTTAGTCAGTTTCTCATTGGTGTCTCTGCCTCTAGCCCCAAGCCAGTGTCCCCCAATGTAGTCTAATAATTCAACTTGACTGACCTTTGCTAGGCTGTGCTCTGAATATGACATCATGATATCTTTACTGCTTGAAGGAAGGTACCTGGTGCATATGAATAGATAACCTCTGGCAACAAAGCAAGCATTTCAGGTAGGAAACTAGCCACAAAAGAGCCAGTAAATTGGGAGAATGACTAGTATTTGGAAATGGGGCTTAGACACTGAAAACCTGTGTCAGAGTTTGAGTGTGCCACTTACCAGCTAGCTGAATGGCCCAAGACAAGTTCAGTAACCTCTCTGAGTCTCAGCTTTCTTCCTATAAAATAAAGATAACCAGAATAGCTCTTTTACATGTTTAAGACAAAATATAATAACGGAGACTGGTCTGGAGACTTTTTTGTCATCCTAAGCTTCTTAAATCCTTTTTGCATAGTATGACTTAACACAGATAAAACATTTGGAAAATCTGATTTTAAATTATAAGTATATGTGGACTTTATTTCATTGAAACTAGACCCATATCTTATGCCAAGATATGAGATGTTATTTGGCCATAAAATGCTGTGGCCTTCTTGAGTATAGCTATGAATAGTCATTCTCATTTTGAGTCTGCCAATTTTTATAAAAGATTTTCAAAACTGACTAGAAGTACACTGTTCTTGGGCAGATCTGGGAGCATGAATATATGATTTCACCTTGATGAGCTCTGTAAATCAAGGAAAATAATCCCAGGTACTTTTGTTCTCTCCTAGTTATTATGAGGATTGAATGTATTGTAAAGCATTAAATGCTAAAGTTAAAGGAACATGAAGTTTTGATTTAATGTTACTAATTTTCAGAGTCATTTATTTAGTTATTGAATGGGCATGTTGATGAAATATAATCAGGAATTTAAAATGAATATGGCTGCCAGGGACTTCTCAGTGTTGTATCATAACCGAATCATACCTAATTCTGTTAGAAGATAAAAGGGTGATGCATGCTATTCAAAAGTCATAAAAGCTGGGTGTAGTTATGCACATCTGTAATCCCTGCACTTCAAGAGACTGATGTAGAAGGATTGCAAGCCTGAACTACCTGTAACATATTATAAACCTGTCTGCTCTACAAAGCAAGACCATGTCTCAGAGTAGCAACAAAATATAATAGAAAGTCAGTGAGAGCAAGTAAAACACGAATGAATGGAGATACATTTTACTCTGATTGCAGAAGTTGTACATGTGGATCAGTATAAAATACTTGCCAACTAGTTTTATGAACCCAGGCCCCTGCCTATCTGTCTTCTGATTTTTATGCAGGTAGTGTGGCACATGGATGTATACATATATACCAAAAAATAATATGATAAAACAATAAAGAAAATGCATTCACATTGGACTCAGACTTATAATATCTTAAAAAAAAAAAAAAAGCAAGGTCTCTCTTTATGTATGTAGCCCTGGCTGTCCTGGAACTCACTATGTAGACCAAGATGGCATTGATCTCATAGAGATCCTTCATCTGCCTCTGCTTCCTGGGTACTGGGATTAATGGTGTGCATCACAATGTCCCCAGCTCAGTTTATATGATTTTAAACTGTTGCCGCCTTGTTCTCTAATGGGCCCCTAGCATCTGTAACAATGCTTGGAGTGTTCTCAGTCAGGTGAATGAACAATTGGATGAAGCTAGCCTAATTGATTAGCATCCCAGATCTTGGATCAACCATGACTTCCTTTTCCCATTGCACCATCTGAAACAAACTTGTTCTGAGATGTTTCCTAACCCAGAATTCACCTTAACTTGTATAGGTAGGTCAAAGCAATTGTTTATATTTTCATCCTAATTCTTATTCCAATGTATTTGTAGTAGCTATATATGTTTATTTTAGTAACTGTTGTTATTCACCGCAAGATATTAGAAAACTGAGCAAACATTCTAGATGTCAATTTCGCAAACTTTTTGTGGATGGAAGTTTTTTATGCTAATGAAAAGCAGTCAGTTGTGCCAAGAAAGGACTAGAAACTCTTTGCAAATAAGGAAATGGTGAAGTAATAATTTTCTGTCTAGCTTATAGCTGATGAGACATTCTAAAAACCACTTAACCAATGGGATGTTTTTCCAAATAAGAGTTCATATAGAACTCTCATACGTAAAACAGATAAGAAATACTCTTAATAATATAGATGTCTATATTAACTTTATAGCGTTTATTTTTTGCAATTCCATCAGTGAGTACACCAGTTAATATGTTGGAGTTAGATGTCTTAAATGTTGCTATATAAGATGTGAACATGCCATTAGAATTTTTAATGAATATGTATTTTAATAAATAAAATTAATAGCCAAGCATTTGGACAAGCCTCTGTAGTACACAAATGGAACTTAGTTCAGCAGTGCTATAGAGAGCAAGACAAAGGCTCTGTCTGAAGAATCTCATTCTCTCCAGTTTACTTCTTAATATTGTATTGATAAATCTGATCTCAACTGATTACCTCAGTAGTTCTAACTTAAGCACAAGTAGACATTTCTTTACTTTTCCTTAAGTTTGTATAGGAATCTAAGGTGATGACTTTCAAATCTTAATTTCTGTCTTTTGTTTCTTCCAACTTGACGTTTGTATTTAAACTTTCCTTGTGTTAACTGGCATGTCTTCACATGTAAGAGAGGACAGATTTTCTTTTGGGTTTTCGAGATAGAGGTTTTTCTGCATAGTCCTGGCTGTCCTGGGGTTCACTCTTTAGACCAAGCTGACCTCGAACTCAGAGATTCACTTGCCTCTCCTTCCTGAGTGCTGTAATTAAAGGAGTTTGCCACCACTGCCTGGCTTCAGATATTTTTAAATATATGGAGTTAACCTAGAAACCAAGCATTGTAAAAGAAAACCCTTTGAATAGAAGATTGTAAATTCAAGGTAAATTTCTAAAGTTGTTCTATATCCCAGTAAAGACAACATGGCCAATATTTGGTTATTTTGACATCTGCAATATTGAAGCCAGCCCTGTCTCTTCAGATAGAAATTGCCATGGGCAGGATGACTTGATAGAAAATGGTGTACATTCTATATAATCTTCTAACAGCAGAATGCGACCAGTGGCACTTCCCCTTAAAAAAAAATAAATTACCCGAAATTTGCAGCACATTCATATTCAATTTCATCACAGCAGATGCTCATTAGTATGTTGTTATTAATTGGTATTCACTTTAGGTTTTGTTTAAAATGAAGATAATAATTAGGTTTTAATTACTGCATCATTCATGGGGGGGTTGACTGTGGGGAGAGGGAAAGAAATGCCTCTTAAAGCACTGAAATATTTCCTCATGCTTGTTCAGCAACGTGTACTGCCAAAGACTTTGGAAAAAAATCATCTTTACAAAAAATGGGATTCTGAAATGAAGAAATTACTGCATTTTTAAAGCCCATCGTTATCAAGAACTTGCCATAAATTGTCTACTCGATGGACATACTGAATCATGATAATGTGTACCACCATTCTTTCTAATCAAATTACCAAAAAGACTTCTTAGAAAAGGAACTCTCACAAGCGGCTGATTAATGAAGTGGTGGCAATGTTTTGTATTAGAACTAATTGAAGTAATCCAAATAAGTTATTTCTGTAGCCTATGGAAATAATTTCTTTTGCAAAGAAGTACAGTAATGTTGGCAAATCAGTATTTTTTCATCCTC
>NW_026068135.1:1105993-1145993 GCF_014885135.2 Alexandromys fortis | reverse complement strand
CAGTTTTTTGACAGCAGGGGTAATCAGTCTGCAGCTTCGCAAGTAGTAATCTGTGATCAAAGTGACAGAATTTATTCTGAATTGTGAAAGATACATGTGTTCTACGAGGGGGACAAACCATTAGTATGATCCTCTCCTTTTTCACCCCCTTTCTTTACAAAATGTTGTTTGATATGGAAGTTGAAATTAGAGAATACACTCTGTTGAACATGATCTCCACCCCCCCCAGTAGTATTCATTTATTTTCTGTTATATTGCAGTATTCTGACAAGTCCCTGTACACCCAACTGTGCTTTTACCGGTACATTTTTGATGCGGAATGTGCATTGGAGAAACTTACTGAACATGAGAAAGGTATGTTAAAATACTGTAATTACCTTTGAGTTTAAAGTGTAAATTTGCATCATAAAAGCCAGACCTACTGTGTCAGGCTGTTCACACAGCATCACATTGCTGTCTCAGAAGCAGGCTGTAGGGGCCTATGTGAACACAGGGATCCCCTGCATGAGGGGCGGTGGCATAGGAATCCCCAGCTTTGGCCCGCACAGCCTGTCTCACATTGTTCTCTATTAAAGCAAGCTTTTGGGGGAGGAACGGTACAAAAAGGACTCTTTAAATGCTATATTTTGAAAATGCTATTTTCTATAGAGTTTAGTAATTGTAATAAAGTAAGCATAGGCAACGTGATCATTGGGCCTACAAAAACTAGATATTATCACAAAAAAAAATAGACCTGGAGTGTGTCTCCGCTATTCACTAAAAGCCTAGGTTCATTTTGAAAGAGAGGAGTGGGGTGGAGTTCTTTTATTGACTCCATCCTAAGAGAATGTATAGGTGCCTCAACCCATATGATCAGATGCTGCCTGGAGCCCTCTGCACCCGGCATTTCCTTATACAAGACTTGCAAGCACTGTGGGACTTAATGGGTCTGGGAAAAGCTTTGTTACATAACTTAAAGTATTTGAAAATGTCATGACAAGTGCATGGTTTTTTCTCCTACCTGAAAATCACATTGACAACTTTTCTATTACCTGTAAAAAATAAAAAAGGCAAATTTACGCATTTTTCTTATTAGTTACCTACAGAGTGTTGATGTTGTTTGTCAGCGAATATCAATTCAGGGCTTTGTTGGTTGGTATTAGGGCTGGAGGCAACCTCAACAGCACATAAAAACCTATAAATATTGCTGGATTTTTTTCACATAAGAATTCTCGTGCTGCCTTTGATTTCAATGATTTTAATTCTAATCATAAGTGAGTTCACTTTTTCTATCTACAAGATACTCTAGAAATTATTTTTATTTCTACAACTTCCCTAGTTTATCTGTCCTTGAAAAGAAAACATTTTTACACCTAAATGAGGATCTTGAATGAAATACTATTACTTGTCTTCGAATGTTCAACAACCACTTTGGCTTTCTCCACAGCATGTTTTCTATGAGTTAGTTGATCTTATGTAGACAAAATATTCCTTCTGCTCCCTAATAAATAGGCTTGATAACAATTATTAATGGCTAGTATCTACTACATTTACTTGTGTTATCATTAATGTATGTTTTCCTTTTGCCCCCAAAGACTTTCCCTTTAGGGTACTTATGAATTGGGAAAATTGAACTCTGATTCTCTGAACGCATCTGTTTTTCTTGGGGTTGTTAACTCTTTCTGGGTACGTCAGCTATGAGCACCCACTTCTTCATAATGTCTTTGTTCATCTAGCCACCTTATGTTTTTCATTTGATGCTTTTGAACTCAAAGTATATAAAATTTTATGGAAGACAGTTTTGTAAATTCTTTTATGAGAACCTGGATTGATCATTCATGACTGTCAGTTTCATAAAGCCCAATCTTTATTGGAGATAAGTAGAAAAATGATGTAGAAAGTCAAGAGTATATATGGCTTGTCACAGAAACAGGAAGGAATACAGTAGCCACTTGGAAGCTCCTTGCTGAGCAGTAAAGGAAAAGTACACTTATAGGCTGTGTGTGTGCGTAAGTGTAAGTGTAAAATGTTTCTTAAGAGAGGGTCTCACCCTGTAGCTCATATTGGCCTAGAAATGCTTTTGTAGCCCAGACTGCCCTGGAGTTTAAAGCAATCCTCCTCCTGCCTAACTTTCCCAAGTGCTGGGATTACAGACTTGAACAACCATGCCCAGCTTAGAAGCTTTATCTTTTAGAAAGTTACCTAACATAGCATCCACCTCACAGCCATCTGTAAGTGTAGTTTTAGGGTATCCAAGTCCTCTTCCAGCATCAGTGTACACTGCACACATATACAGTGCATGTATGCGTGCATGTGTGTGTGTAGTCAAAATACTCATACAGAGAAAAAAATTTTACCTTGACACAGACCTTTAATCCTGGAAGCAGAGGCAGGTCTCTATGTGTTCAAATTCAGCCCTGTCTCCATAGCAAATTCCAGGACAGCCAGGGTTGTATAATAAACCCTGTCTCAGAAGAAATGAAAACCCCTGTCCAAAGCACCCTGAATAGGCAAGTGAATTGTTTTGTTTCAAATAAAATAGAATTGAATACAAGCTGTAATCCATATGAAGAAAATGTGAAAAAGGAATTTTTTATGCCAAAAAGAACAATAATAAGGAATTTAAAATAATATAACATATTTATTCTTCTCACTTTGAGTTGAAATTAAATTCTCTTTTAATTTTCTGCTCAAGGGATTCCATGTATAAAAATGAATTTTAAACTTGTAGAGACCAGAGGGCAAATATATTTATGTAATTTGGACTGAGGCCAGAACACCAGAAGATGTTGCCACCAGAAAATGGCAATTGTGACATACAGTTACATCACTGAGAATGCAATCTAGGCATTGTCTGTCAACAAGTGCCTGGTGACTGGTATGTGAAGTATTTGATAGAGACCCTGTTTTACTTGCAGTTCCTAGCAGTGTTTCCTTCACTAAGATTGTTTTATCATTTCCACTATAAAGGCTATATTTTAAATGTTGTATCTGGGTGGTGGTTTTAATTTTTGTTTGAAGCTCAACGGTTTGACTTGGAAGAAATATGTACAAATTATTTGAAAGAGGTTTATTTTTGCAGTGAAAAGTAACTCTGTCAAAGCTTTTTTTTTTCTTTTCTTAAACTTCACTTTCAAATGAAAGTTTACAGACCATTAGTCCATAATGTGAATTAACCCCATTTGGTATTTTCCCCTTTCCTTTAAAATGTTAAAGGATTGTTACTCACTTTACTGCATGCTCACTGTAACTGCATAACCTTTTTAAAAGTCTTATTCCTGTGGGATATTGGCATTATTGTAGTAACTGCTCCAGAATGTACACAGATGGCATAATGGATCCAAAGGATATTTTAGGAGACCATTGTGGCAATACATGAAGTAAAAATTCACTTCCAGGATGGCAGTATAGAATGGTCATGTTTGACTGCCTCATTCCATGGTGCCTTGCCTGAGTAGGGATAAGTGAACAGTTTGGAGAAACCTGAATCAATTCACATTTTTGCCTAGGTGCCTGAATTGTCTGCTTTTAAATGCAATAGGGAAAAGGTGTCTTTTCTCTGCAGAAAAATGTCTTTTTATGCAGAAATTGTAAATATAACATTTTGTTTAGATTCTATTTATGTGTTGAATGTGAACTCTTATGTCAATGAAAGCAAGATGGGTGAATGATACTCTTTGCCCTGGATGACCTTAGAGTCTGTTGGGGAAAGACACTAAGTGGGATATTATCACCACTAACCTGATCAGTTTGCCTTAAGCAAAGAGAGAACACTAACTGTTTTTTTCAGTTCAGGGTTTAGCCTATTTCTAGAAAGAAGTTTTATTATCAGGTACCATTTGTCTTACTGGATGCTTAGCTATTCTTATTTTATGACGGTATTTCTCATGGGGCGGATTTTTCATTTGCTGGGAGTACAACAGCAAAACAACAGAGACTACATGACTTAAGCAACAGAAAAATACTCCCTCACAGTTCTGGATGATGAAAATCTGAGTCCCAGCATTAGTGGCTCCTGAGGCCTCTCTTTATCTTGCAGGTGGTGGTGTTTCTTTGTATGTACTCTGTGCCAAATATCACACATACACATACACATACACACACACACATGACAGGTGTAGCTCTTGGTGTCCTGGAATATGCTCTGTACACCAACCAGGCTGGTCTTGAACTCAGAGATCTTTCCTCTGCCTCCTAGTGCTGGGATTAAAGACACATGCCACCATTAGAGCATTGCTCAAACTAGATTAAGGCCCACTATGAATCTCTAATCTTAATTTAATCATATTAAAGACCCTAGCTCCAAATACAGTCATCATACTTAAATATCAATTTAGGGAGACAACATATCCTGAAGTGCACTTGGTAAGTTGGCACTTGTTTGTCAGAATTGCAACACTAAGATTTTGCATCCTGGGAGCTGGAGGGATGGCTCAATTGACTGCTCTTCCATTTGACTGTTCTTCCACTTGACTGCTCTTCCAGAGTTCAATTCCCAGCAACCACATGGTGACTCACAACCACCTTTAATGAGATCTGATGCCCTCTTCTGCTGTATACATTAATAGATAAATCTTTTAAAAAATATTTTGGATCCTGTTTGAAGAAAGGAATTGGAGTTACAGCATAAATGTTTAATTGATGGTGATTTAATGTCATATGTGGAGCACCTGTAGGAAGTCTGATTTCTCAGTGGGAGTCCTTTTAGGCTGGTTAGACTATCTTCATATTCTTCCCTACCTCCCTTTTTCCATTTTTTCCCAAAGGCTTATGGGCAGCTTCCTGTTCCACAGCCTTCTAAGTTGCACCTGCTATGAGAGCTGGGCTCTTGAGCCCTCAACCAGATGACACCCTGCATTCACTTCTTGGAATTTTAGTCTTACTGCTTTTCTTTTTTCTTTATCAGGCCCCTAGTTCACCTGCTTTCTTGGTTTTGGTTTGATTGTTCCTTAAATTTCTCAGGTTGTTTTGTTATTGTTTCTTTCCTTCAGTCTTTCCTTTATGTTTGCTGATATTTCTTACAGGTTTTCTTATTTCTTACCTTTTTTTAGACAAGGTTTCAGAAGTAGCTCACGCTGGCCTCAAAGTCAGTGAGTGTAATCCTTCTAGCTGTTCCTCCTGTATGCTGTTATAGGCCATATCAACAGGATTTGTTTTTGTTAGTGCCACGCAGAACTAGACTGGCTTTCTGTAAGGTCCTTTTCTATTTCTCGCCATCCTTTCACAGGTGTAACACGGGACCTCAAAAGAGCCCTGTGAGGAAGCAGCAGGCTAGACTCATTGTATTGAAGAACAAATTAAATTAAAGAAGTGTTTCCATCCTTTGCATTCCCCTGTGACCTTTTTGAGGAGTCTCGAGTGTTTTATTTTGCTTTCTCTTTCACTTAAGTTCGTCGAGACAGAGGACTGCATCTTGTAGCCTAATCACTAAATATTTGATTAAAGAATTGCTGAAGGAAAACAAGGTCACACAAGCAATTTCAAGGATTTTAGTGGAATTATTCCTAGACAATATTTCTATTCCTGGGGAGTGCTTTATAAGAGAAATAGTAGAACTTGCTGTATTATTTACCTTTACTCAATTGTCCATAAATTGAAGTTATAAGACTTTCTTGGTATTTGCATGTTGCTTGTATCGATTCCACTAGTTTCAAATGATACTGAAGGCAGTGACATGTGTCTGTTATTTGGCTGATAACAAACTTGAACTCAAAAACTATCAGGTCTCTTAACTGGTGAATGAGCCAAGCTGACCACTTCTCACACTTCAGGGTCCTGTTCTCTGCTTGCTGTCTGCTGAGCAGCTTGCTCATGAAGCAGGCATACTTGTCTTATCCTTGAAAAATGGTCTTCAAAAAAAGACAGTAGTTAGTTCTAAAACATGAAGGGTATCGTAAAGGTACTGCTTTTGTTTTGTTTTTTAATTTTTTTTCTTCAAGGCAGGGTTTCTCTGTGTACCTTTGGTGCCTGTCCTGGAACTAGCTCTTGTAGACCAGGCTGGCCTCAAACTCACAGAGATCCACCTGCCTCTGCCTCCCAGGTGCTGGGATTAAAGGCATGCGCTACCATTGCCTGGTAGACCGATAAGAGTTTTACGGAAACTATTTGTAATTTGGAGATTTCTGTGCATCTCAAGGTATTCAATGTTAAAAATTTCTATTTCTTTAACTGCTAAAGTCAAAATGCAACAGATATTTGTTATTGCTAGAAGTCCTGAAATAAAAGTAGCAAACAATCCCTTGACTATTTTCTCAGTCAGTTGACATTCTTAGAATTTACTTTGTTCAATCATTCAGGGCATTAGAAACAAAGCCGTGTCACACAATGTCTGGTCTGTTTATTTTGCTCTTAAAACTCGTGAGTTGAGTTGTTTCTCTGAAAACTTAATTTTTATTGTGTAGTTGGATTTTTCTTTTGGCTGCTAGCTCCCAAATAATGACATAGAGACTCATCATTAATTATGAAAGTTTGGCCTTAGCTTAGGCTTGTCCCACAAGCTCTTGAACTAGGAAGTCATGTCAGGCTCCTTGTCCAGAGCTTTTCTTAGCTTTCTCTGGCCCTTTGTTTGGATATTCAAGCCTCCACATTGGATGCCATATATAACAAGTCTTTCTCTGTACCACCAGCTCCCAAATAATGACACACAGACTTCTTGTTAATTATAAAAGCTTGTCCTTTAGCTTAGGCTTGTCTCAACTAACTCTTACAACTTTGACCCTTTTCTGTTAATCTACGTTCTGTCATGTATTGCCCATCCTGCTTCCTCTGTGTTTCCTCATGTCTCTTGCATCTTTCTAGATTCTTGCTCCTACTTCCCTTCTCTGTCTAGAAGTCCCACCTAATACCTCCTGCCTAGCTATTGACCATTCAGCTCATTATTAAATCAATCACAGTGACACATCTTCACACGGTGTAAAGGAATATTCTGCAACATTATTTTATTTATGCATTCATTTCATTATTTCATTTCATTCACATTCATGCAAGAGCACACATGTGACAGTCAAGGGATACCTTGCAGGAGTTGGTTCTCTCTTTCCACCCTGTGAATTCCAGGAATTACACTCAGGTTGTCAGTCTTGGCAACAATTAACTTGCTTGTTGAGGAAGCTCCTTCCGCTCCTTCAGCCAATAGCTGCTGAGATACCAGCCCACTGGGGTGTGGTCTCTCTTCCTTTAAAAAAGTGGCCACTTCCCTCTGCTCTCGCTCTGCTTCTGGCGAGTAGGCTCCATTCCTGATTGCGCAGAGAGGGCTGTTGTCTGGAATGGTGATCTGTAAGTTTTTCCCCCTTAAAATAAATAACCTCTCTAATAATCATAATTCCAAACTGGTGTGGAATTGTTTGTGACTTACGCCTTGCTTTAACAAAGTAAGTCAGCTTGCCAGCCCCCAAAACTTTTTTTAAGAAAACTTTTACTCTTCTTTTCTAGATTTTAATTGGATTTTGTATCAAGTGTTGTGATCATATTCATCTGCCTCCCCCAACTCCTCCCAGATCCACCTCTCTTCCCTAGCTGCCCAACTTTTTGTAGCCTGTAAGTCCAGTTTGTGCTTCTCATACATTTGTGGATGTGTGGCCTTCCACTGGAATGTGGTCAACTTGCCAGGGGATATACTTTTAAAACTTAAAAAAAAAAACTCTACCTCTCCAGATAGCTATCATTTGTCAACAGCTCCTTGGTTTTAGGTGGCACTTGATGCCTGCTCTCCCTCCAAGCTGCTGTCACATCATATGTACAACTTCTCTGCTCTATCTGAATGATACTATTTCCTTGTAGTCATTTATAGAACACCTCTGGCTCTTTTTTTCTTCAGAAATTTTGTTTTTAATAACTAATGCCAGGTAAAATGTACCTGCCACATTCATAGAAAAATAAAAATCTGACTGAAACATCAATTTGTTCATAAAATTGCATCTTTTATAATTGTGAAATAGTTTAAGGGAATTTTTATGATAGAAGTTCATAACTTGGCAGTTCACAATATAAGTTCTCTGTTATATTTAGGAAGTTCTTGTAGAAGTATGTAAATAATTTTCAAACTGGGTATCCTAGTTTGCTTTTCTTTCTCTGTGATTAAACACCATAATCCAAAGCAACTTGGGGAGTAAAGAGTTTAATGTCAGCTTTGCCTTCTGGGTCACAATTCATCAGTGAGGGAAGTCAGGGCAGGAACTCAAAACGGGAATCTGGAATAGACTTAATGGAGGCATGCTGTGTGGCTCATGCTTAGCCAACCTTTCCTACATTCTAGGCCCACCTGCCTCGGGATGGTGCTGCCCAAATCAATTATCAATCAAGATAAGCTATTGCAGATATGAGCACAGGCCAGTCTGATAGAAATAATTCTTCAATTGAGGTTCCCCTTCCCTGATGACTCTAGGTTGTTTCAAACTGGTGATAAAAACTAACCAGCCCACCAGTCTAGATGACACTTCCCTAAAATTATAGTTCAAGCACTAAAGCAGGAGGAATGCTACAAGTTCAAAGTCAGCCATATAATCTCTATATTGAGATCCTGTTTCAAAACAATTTTGAAAATAGAAAAGTGAATTATTGCTGCTGTTGTTAGATGTTACATAATTTTACTCTTTATCTTGAAATACTTTATTTAATGTTAAAGTAAAGAACAAGTTTTTGCAAGATGGATAAAAAACAAGGAACACTAAAATGTTTTATGATCATTATCTATGGGTGGATCATTTGTATTTTCTTCTTTATACTTTTGAATTATTGACAATTTCATATATATATATATATGTATTTTGATTCTATTTGCCTTCCCATTACTTTTTCTTGTTACCCTCCTGCTAAATTCCTTCTTCTCAACTGAGACCCCCCCCCTTCTACTTCTTGAGTGTATCACATTCAATTTAATTTGGGTTGCTTGCATCAGCATGGACAGATTACCAGTGGCTACACTGCTGAAGAAAATGTCTTATCCTAACCCCACAACCATTAACTGACCCCTTCCTCACCCCCAACAGAAGTTGACAGTGCCAATCTTGTGCAGGTAACCACAGCTCTTTGTGGGTACAAAGGCCATGACATGGCATGGCCCTTTTTACTTTTATGCAATTTCCAAGTTACAAACAGCTTTTAAAATAGGAAAAATTAAAAACACTACAATTTCACAAAGACTTTTACTCAGTTTACAGTGGTTATTCTAGCAATTTACAGGGTAGGTTGAAAACAACATATAAATGATTGCAAACCAACTCTTTTTTCTTTGCATTTTCCCAAGTGTGATCAGTATACTAGCAGCATTGGCATCACCTGTGAGCTTGTTAGAAATTCAAACTATCAGGCCTCTCCAGACTTGCTGCATCAGCATCTGCATTTTAACAAGATCCACAGGTAATTCCTAGACATGCTAAGGTTTGAAAAGCACTTATCTGAGACATTCTCCCATCCTAATAACTGAAGCTTACTCCCATTTTACTCATTCATTGATTAAAACCATCCTTATAGTTAAACTCTAAAATGATAAATATGCCAGTTCCAGGAGTCCTGCTCAAGTTTTTAAGTAGACTTCCTATCACAGTCTGGTTTTTTTTAAAAATATATTCTGTAATTAAACTAGAAATGTAGTGGCCTAGGAGAGGGGGATAAAAGAAAGCATGAGCTCTATCCACTTTGTTTCTTCCTAACTAGAAAGAACAAGAGAGAAATAAATTGGGAATTTTTTTTTATTTTATTTTTCGAGACAGGGTTTCTTCGTAGCTTTTGGTTCCTGTCCTGGAACTAGCTCTTGTAGACCAGGCTGGCCTCGAACTCACAGAGATCCTCCTGCCTCTGCCTCCCAAGTGCTGGGATTAAAGGCGTGCGCCACCCCCGCCCGGCATAAATTGGGATTTTCAAAAAAGCTTTCAGCCTCTCAGAATTATAAAAGAGAGAACTGGAATGTAGGTCTACGCGCACTTCATACAAGGGCCACTCAGTGTGCTCCCAGATTGAAGTTTCACCATCACTGTTGTGGACCTCGTTGCAACATTGATTTAGCACATTTGTAAAGATTTCAAGTAGGTTTTTTTTTTAAATGTAAACAAGATTTTTAATTTTACTACTAAAAGGTTTTAGCAGTTGATTTTTATGTGCTGTTTTCTGCTCACTACAGCAATGACAAAACATGGATCCCTGTCACACTGCTTTGTTACTCTGGGTACTGCCTGTTTTGTTTTTAACTAACACAGTGTAGCAGAAGAGAAAGTACGTTTTCCAGGAAATTGTCACTTTAATTGCTTTGCCCTTAACTAGAAGTGTCTTGGTTCTGTACATTTTCTGTCATCCTTTTTAGTATAACTAAGGTAGTATGTGAAAGTTGCCATGCATTTGGGCAGCAAACTTCCAGATTCTAATTGTGTGTCTTTTCTTTCAACCCATTTCTGTAAATATGCATTCAGCCTTTGCATTTTTATGTACTCAGGCACCCAGAGGCATGCTATGATGACAGACATGTGACTCGTTTTATAAAATTGTTTCCTATTACTGTCTTTTCAATGAACAGGCTCCTTTCCCTTTTTGTAGTGACAGGCATAGCAGCACAAACAAGGGCACCAATGTTGCAGTGTCTGGGTGATAAAGTAGTGGTTGGTGGCCTTCATTTGCAAAACATATTGTAATGTTTTTGAGTGGTAAGAGTGAAAGGGACCTGGCAGGATTTTCCTTCATGTACTTTTAAGAAATACACTTCTATCGCGAATGAGAGAAAAACTACTAAACAGTTTTCAAGCAGCTAGATCAGAATGTAAGCTAATCACTTTATTTTGAAGAAAAGTATTTTTAAACAGTTGAGCTGGTGAATTTACTTCTGAAATGTATTGTGCTTACACAGTAGATGGTTTTATTTCCATGATGTTTTTTACTACATAATTATACATCTTAATTACGTAATTACTATCATAATTATTATGTAATTGCATGTACTTCCACTAATTACAAAATCAGGAAGTGTAATTATCTAGTAAAAACTTTATGAAATTTCATGCACTAAAAAATTACTTAAAAGGCTATTCCAATGGTCTAATGGAAAGCTTTCCACGCTTGGTCTTACTCATGGCTTTTGGACTTGAACTCATAGCCCAGCACAAGGACAACCATAGACTATTAAGTATTTGCAGTATTGGTCCCTTTGAGTTAACATTGAGGTGCCTTTTCACTTCCTTGTGATTTTGGAGTTGTTGTATAAATATCTATGTTTAAGATAGAGTCATAAAAACTCAATATAAAGAGATATTCTTAGAAAAATAGCTAGTATAATAACAATCAGAGTATTTAGGTCACAGAATTGTCAGGTCGTCTATAATAAGAGTACTTATTTAGCTACCTCTGCCTTTAAAAAATAATAGTAATAGCCAGTATTTTGATTCTTTAGTTTAGAGAGAATTTTATTCAGTTTATATTTATGTTTTCTGAGATTTGAGGAAACATCAAAAGAACATATTCTCTTCTACTACCTGATGTCAAGCAGCTTCTGAGACATAAACATAAATGCACAAACATGTAACATCAGACCATAAATAAAGACAGAAGGTTTAATTCAATAAAGCTATGATGCCTTTACCATTCAAAACGACATACAAATTGCACAGTGAAACAATAGTCATGACAGCAAATTAGATATGACATCTAAATTACACTATAGAGAGAAATCCCTGAACCATTTTGGTCTGTAGGAGTCTATTTTAGCCCACGTTTATAACCCATCCTAGAGACTGCTTTATTGTCTAAGTGGGGTAGTGTTGTAGAAGAGTAATTGGAGGTTGGTTGAATTAATTGCACATTAATTAGGAGGAAAAGGTTTATAATACTCATGGTAGAGAAGAGAGTAAGTCCTTTAAGTATCATGATAGCGTGCACTATAAAGTTTCAGGACTGCATATTAATTGCCTCTTGGCTTTTGGGTGAAAATGGGCATAGGAATGAATATTAAGTGATTATTTTTGCTACATACATAATGTGTTATCTAAATAAAGTATTATGGAGTTAGATGTTGTTACATGAAATTTTCTTTCACCAGATTAGTGCTTTTCCACTAAGTGTAATGAACAACTACTGAAAAATCTATCACAGTTAATTCTTTTAGCAGAGCATCCTAATAGTCAAGGTTCATCTCTGCATTCTTACAGACAGCTGACATTCCGTTTTCTCTTAGAGCTTTCAAAAGATGAGATTTTTTTTTTTTTTGTAGTTTTATCATCTATTGACTTTGTGTCTTTTTGGTTTTTTGGGACAGGGTCTGTCCTAGAACTAACTCTGTAGACCAGAATGGCCTCAAACTGTCTGAGATCTGCCTGCTTCTGCCTGCCTCCCAATTGCTGAAATTAATGGCATGTACCACCACGCCCAGCTTACTTTGTGACTTTTCATATCAATTAAAATTTCTAATGGATATGAGTTTTTTATTTTGTTTCTCAAGACAGGGTTTGGTTTCTCTGTTTAATCCCTGCTGTCCTGGAACTTGTTCTTCAGACCAGGCTGGCCTCAGACTCATAGAGATCCACCTGCCTCTGTCTCCTGAGTGCTGCCATATGACTTTTTAAAATTAACAATAGTCTTTGAGCAAATTAGAAGATTTATAGTCATTCAGAAATGTTTTATATTCTCAGCAATAATTGCTATTTATCTAATTTTTTTTTTTTTTTTTTTTGGTTTTTCAAGACAGGGTTTCTCTGTGGCTTTTGGAGTCTGTCCTGGAACTAGCTCTGTAGACCAGGCTGGTCTCGAACTCACAGAGATCCGCCTGCCTCTGCCTCCCAAGTGCTGGGATTAAAGGCGTATGCCACCATTGCCCGGCGCTATTTATCTAATTTTAATCTGACTCTCAAATTTGTCTCTGCATTAGATAAGAATTATTTTATTTTTTTGATAAGAATTATTTTTAAGTGGCATAGTCTTTTCTTCACTTAGCCCAGAATATAATTTGTCTTCACTGTCTTGATAACATTTCTCCTTATCATGTTTTTATTTTTTTTAAAGATTTATTTATTATGTATACAACATTCTGCCTCGATTTATGCCCACACACCAGAGGAGGGCACCAGATCTCATTACAGATGGTTGTGAGCCACCATGTGGTTGCTGGGAATTGAACTCAGGACCTCTGGAAGAGCAGCCAGTGCTCTTAACCTCTGAGCCATCTCTCCAGCCCCTTATCATGTTTTTATAAGTAGGTTATGTTCGCTCTGTAAGACAGCATTGCTTCTCACATAGCCTCTTAATTTTTGTTTGTTTTAGTGGTTGGTATTTTCTTTCCTTTCCTTTGTTTAAACCAAGTGTTTATGTGGTCCAGAACAGCCTTTAGTGCTTTAAAAGTTAAGTATTTTCTTAGTTCCCATTGTAACACATATTTCAAAACTGACATAATATTTATGCTGACTATTTAATTTTGCTTTTCTTTCTTACAAACTGACATTTTTTCGTTATTTTACATAATTCCTTAAATTATTTATAATTATAAAATGAAATCAGGCAAAACTTTTGAAGACTAATCATGAATGGCCTTGTTATCTCTAGTTTCCCTGTTACCACAAGCCCATTGTGCTAATGTAAACTTTAGCATAGTTGGGCATCATTTAATATTTCTACATGTACTATTATGCCTTCATATACAGAGAAAAGTCATCATTTAATTTGACTCATCTTAAAGTACTTCTTTCTGTGGTTGTTGTGAATTTATTCTGATTCATCTGCATTGCCTTACACCCAACCATAATGGTAACTAGAAAGGATTAATTGAGTTACTGTTAATTGTATTCTCCCAGGTCTAGGCCATGGGAACCTTGATGCCTTTCTTTGAAGCTTAAGACTAAACCAACTATGTTCCAAAAAATGATGGGGTTGCTGGCTAATTTGAGACATTGACGATATACTTTTGTTTAAAAAAATGGTGCTAAACCAAACTCATAACTAAGATCACAAATCCAGGTCTTCATATAAGTCTGTTTTTCTATTCCTCGTGCCCTGAACTTTGACCTAATTCACTCAGTGAAAATGTTTATTCTCTCTCTGCCCTATGTGGTATATAAAATACATAGGTATAAACAAGGCCTGGTTCCTGCTTCTAGAGGTAAATCTATTTCTGATCACTTGCTTATTCATGCATTTACTCTCCACGTGCTGGCTTTTTATGGGAGTTGGTGATGGTATTTGCTTTACTTGATGCAAGGGGTGGAATCCAGGGTCTTGGTGCAGGTTTTTTACTATTGAGCTACCTCTCCAGACCTTTATTTAGACTCTATTGTTCATGGAGAACATTTATATATGTTGCCATGTGGGTAATTGACATTTTTCAGCTAAGAAAACCACCTCAAAGAGAAAAGATGACCCCCCCCCCTCAAGTTAGCAAGGCTTGGGAGTCTAAAAGTTTCAGATTCTTCATGCTTTGCCATAGCTTCATTGCTCCGAATCTAGAAGGAAAACTTCAACCTGAAGGCCCAATGTTTCTGATAGGAGATAGTAATCCTAAAGTGCTTCAGTATCTAAACCTTGGGAGAGGTTTCCAGATAGAGATGGAATCTGAGTTGCGCCCCTTGAAATAGGTGAAGATTTAATAAGCAAAGATGTAGTCACTTACTTTGAAACTAAGTTTTATGTTTTTCATTATTTATCTAGCTCTTACAAATCAAAGAACCACGTGTGACAAATGTTTAATGATTTTAGTGTATCTCTCAATTGGAGTTTAGCCTAAAAGTCCTTATTAAAGGAGTTGATCTATATGCAGCTTTAAACCCAGGACTGGAAGGGCAGTCTCTCTTTACTCCCCATTGTAACCATTGGTAATACTTTGAAAGAAATTGATCAATCCTTCAGGATATATCTGTCAGAAGTATATCAAAATGTTTTCCTATCTTAAATAATTTAACTCAGAATATAATAATGTAAGTATTTTGACATGAAAATGTTACATAATGTGATATATCCACTTATCTTAAAACAGATGTCTTTTAAAGAAGGAAGTATGGTAAGACAGAACATCAAATAGTAATTCAGAGGGATATATGGCCACTTGTGATAAATGCCTGTAATGTGCACACTATGCAAAGATGGCAAGTGCCAGACCTGCCTGGACTTCATAGGGAGATGCTGTATGTTTTATAATAATAAAAAAAAAAGCAGTGAATGACAGAGTGTTCTAGTTTGATTTAAAAGCAAAGTAAAATCCCATTGGCATTATGACTATAGACTATAAATGTTTTCTTTTAAAGCATAGCTGATGGAAATAGCATGATGAAAGCATAAACATAACCAAAAACTCTTTCTAAAATTAGTATTTACTGCTGAAATAATTCCTCTATTTTACTGGTGTTTTATATATTGTCTTGCCAAATGAAGTCAGTGCTGAAAAGCCAATGAAATTAAAAATAAAAGAGAAGGTCAGAGCTTATTCACAGGAACATACTCAGTTACTGAAGGCTTTATCACTTTCAACAAATGTGCCACAGTACATTTATTAGTATGCTACAAAGAAATTTTTGAAATAATTAAGACTAAACTACACTTGTCAAAATAAATGAATGAAATACAATTTTGAATCATCTTTCTTCGCTTATTGCTTATTTGCATAATTCACTAACTTACACAGGAGTCTTTCAGTCATTGGTGTGAATTAGCAAGGTTCTGCTGTTCCTTGTTGTACGGGCAGGAATTATGCTGCCATATAATTAGCTATTCCAGACATGGACTAACGGGAAATACCAAAGGGCACAGCACAATCTAAAGAGACAAGGCAGGGAATCTAAAGACAAGAGACAATCAAAGACACCCAACAAATTCAAGCTGGTAGACTACAGAGAATTCTGAATGAAGCCTCTTAATTGATTTTGAGATTAAGAAATCAGTAGTATGAGAGAAGTCTCAACAAGATTAGCTGACTGAGCATACTTTAAAAAATATCTCTATGGTGCTTGGTACGCCAGGTTAACCACTCCTATTTGTTAGTCAGCTCAACAAATAGCCTACAAAGCTTTTCATGGGTGAATAGTGGCTTTCCATTGAGGTTTTCATTCTTTGACAAGGATGTTTATACCACTAAGATCTGTAGGTGCAAATTGCTTTCCCTATATGTGTGGGGTCACTCCTTTTACAGCCCACTTGCCCATCTCTTTTATAGAGGTTTTGTTATTTTGTGCTGTTCTCAAAGGAATGGTGAGAATTATGCCTCTACTACCACCACTTAACTTAGCATCTACGTCTTATCTCTCCAGCTCTGTGAAACTTGTCTGTGCTGGTCATTAGGAACAAAACAAGCTGTTGGCAGCAGCCTTTCCCCCTGAATTGGAATTTTCCCCCTTCATTCAACTTGAAATACCATCTCTTTAGATTTGCCTTTCTTGCCTTATTCTGAGGAAATATCTTTTTTGTTGCAATAGCATGTCACTGTAAGTTGATCGAGCATGTGGGAGATTGTTGGAAGTATTGTCCTCAAGATGCTATTTTTTTAGTTTGGTTCCAAAACGGTATAGTAGAATCTAACCGGAACTAGAGAAACAGAACTGAAGAGAGCAATTGTAGGGTTAGTTAAGAAAGTCTAACTCCCATCCCATTAGTGAAGTATAGGGGCAGTTAACACTTGTTTTTTTGCCTTGGCTATACAGACCCTCAAAGGTTGTGTTCAGGAATTGTAAGAAGCAGCTTTGAGTACAAGGTATGGATGCTCTGTTAATCCCCTTCCTTTCTCCCTCCAATATTTGTTGAGTATCATAAAAACTGATCTGGCCTTCTTGGAGACAGTATAGGGTAATTGTATTCTGGCACCAACTCCTACCCTGTGTTTTCACTTTCTACCCTTTCCTGCACAGGAAACCTTAGGATATATGACTAAATGTCTGTGCTATCCCACCTATAAAACAGTAATGTGAATAGCACATGCCTCAGGAGTCCATATTAATCAGATTAATATGAACCTGGAAAATCTGCAAAATACTTCATATTAAAGGGGGCAATATTCAAAATGCTAAGAACAGTGCCTGGCACATGCTAAGTTACTGTAAATGTCAGTTTATTTTATTATGTATAAGTAATAATGATTGCCCCAAACCACTATTATAGTGTATATTATTGTCCTTATTGTAATTTATTGGATTCTACAGTCTGTTGTTGGCCATATTGTTTCCAGATTATTATCACCAGCACCTAATACAACATTAAGTACAGGAGAAAATATTCCACTCATTTATCAACTAGTTGCAGGATAAAAGAGGCAGAGTCCCTATTGTCAAGGAGCTTTAAATCTAGCTTGATGATTCATTTTCATATTAATTCAAAAGGCATTCAAAATCATCTGTACAGTATTTAAAAATAAATTTATTTCTTCATTGCCTGTGCTTAATAGATGAAGTTGAAATCTAAATAATCCACAAGCATTTCGGTTTTCTCTGCATGTGTCATCTTGGCATGTTTTGCAGTAGTCTAACTTTTGGTTGTCTTTCTAGGAAGAGTAAAAAAATAGTGGTAATTATGTAGAGAAAGTCAGCCAAACCAAGTTCTAAATTGTATAATGTACAAGAGAATACTTCTTAAGTAGGATTTGCACTTTTAGAATCGTCTGGGTCCCAGACCGTTGTGTATTTAGAATGTTCCACAGGTGATTTCGATGTACAATCAATATTGAGAATCTCTGAGTTAGTGAAACTCTTCAAACTTTAATATTGCTTCTTGTCAAATATGCATTAAGTCTGACTTTGATATAAAGAAGACTAGGTGGCATCTAGATTACAATTTAAATAGACAGTAGAAAGGAAAATGAAGTCAAACACAAGAATTACTTTCTAGATAAAGAAAGCATTTTGATGCTATATAAGCTAATATTGGATCATATGTAAAGTGAAGGAAAAAGTAAGCAAAAAGAAAGAACTGTTTTCTGGTAATGAGCAAACTGACAATGAAATAAATGCATTTCAACAAAATTGGCTATAAAATACATGTTGTTTTCCCCCATTAGCTTACATCATAAAAGGAGGAAAGGGCTTTCAGGGAGCACGGGAGGTCCTTGAAAAGACTTGGGTAGGGAACTTGGGAAGGGAAAGGCTAATACAGATGTCACAGGAGCCTACACAGTCTGAATTTCTTGAGCTTTTCCTCTTCCTTGAGGTTCAGCTGCTTGTAGCCTCAGGGATTTGGTGGGGAATGGCCTTTTGCAGGTTTCATAGTGTTGCTTATTCCCCTAAGTGGCCTGAAATAGGATGGTAGTAGGAGAGGCTTTAGAAGGGTTTCCGGATACCATGATCATGTCTTGGGCTTAGCTAGGTGTCCAAACAGAAAAACAACCTGTCTGACCTTGCCAGTTTTGTAATCCAGGAGCTAAAAAATGGTTGCAGACCTTCCTCTCCCCTACTCCCTCATGAATCAGATTGTACCTCCTTGATACCTGCCAAGTTAGACCATTCACCAGTCCCCCAGTAGGCTTTGGCTTCCATGGTTTCCCTGACTGGGTTGCCAGCCTCAATCCAATCACCACTTGTTGGCCTTTTAGTCATACTCAAAGGCAGGCAGTGTTTCTAAAGTGGTCACGGCCATTATGGGGGTTGAGTGACCCTTTCACAGAGGTCATGTATCAGATATTCATATTTATAATATCAATAAACTTATAGTTTTGAAGTAGCAACTTTTATCCTCGCTTTCCCATGCTACCCTTAGCATAAATTGTTTTTATGTCTATGTACACAAACATTGATTGAACATTTAGATGACACCATCTCTTCTGCATTGATTAGCCCATTTAATTTGCATACTTTCTGATTATTCTTACCAGAATTGGTCTGTTATCTTGCATTGTTGGATTATGTAAATTCTAGCTTAGAAATTTTTGTGTCCAAACTTTAAGGTTCTGTGGATCATTCTGATCCACGGCAATGTTAGTGGGATCAATTTGAAGTCTAAAAAGCTTACTTCAAAAAAAAGTCCTCCAGAATCTGTATAAATACAATATAGCAGCTGGCCATTTTGCTGTTAGGCTTTTCTAGTGGATCCCAATTCTAGTACTTTAATGACCTACCTGTCTTTGAATTTCTCATAGCACTCCAAATTTGTGATTTTTGGTTGGCTAGCCTTCATTACATGTTCAGATTGTCTAGAGACTAGCTCCTGATAGATCTGCAGGAGGGTTGACCTCTTATTCTCCCTTTCCCATGTGACCCTTAGCAAAGCAATACACAGGCACATATCCAGATGACATTGTAGGCTTGTAAACAGCAGTATAAAGTAGGCTAGAGCTGGGGAAAAATACTGGGTTCACTAGATACCTGGAGATACCTATGCTTTGAGTATAACCTGCAAGACATACTCAAACACAATAATCTTTTCACAGTATAATGGCAGGAGACTGAACAAGTTAGAAAAACTATTCCTAGTTTGCTGCTGACTCACTTTGTGGCATGAACAAACCATTATTACTCTGATTTAGTTGTCTTATTTGTTCAAAAGAGGAAAAATAATGTGTTTTAAAAGCACTCTGGAATTCTTCTAGAAGGAAGTCTATAAGTGCAAAGCACTATTGTTGTTGTTATTATTATTATTAGTGTGCTGGTATGATTTCATTTTTTTTATAAGGGTCACAGATGTTTCACTTCTCCTTGATGAATTATAAAACACATCCATCTTGTTCTGTTTCATAACAGTGATAACAGTTTAGCACATCTTTCTTAACCCCAATTGGAACATATGTCCAAAGTAGATCTTATTAATAAAATATAATTACTAAATTAAATTCTGTATTACTTTCTGTTTTTTCCCTTTAAAAATGTAGTTAGCAACAACTACTAAATAAGACCTTTAATTACTGCCAATCTTCTCTTGAAAGTAACAGTGCTTGTCTTGAGTAGTTGGAACTGTAAGTGGCATTCAGTACACAGTGGGGTTGTAATGCGATTATGAAGTGTACCAAGTTAGTGATAAATAAGCACAATAAACCATGTATTTGTATGAGAAATAATATTTGAATTATCAACTGAATAAAAAGGCCACAAATGCTGGTTCCTTAGGGTGGGCACATGATAAAAATAAAATACAGTTAAGTACACTTGGAACAAAATAATTGTGTATGCTTCCATATACGGTATAGAAACCTTTTAAATTTAATGGTCTTTTGAGTATACAGAATTTGAATTATGGAGAGAATTAAAAAGATTTGCTTTGCTTTCTGACAGCTTTTTCAATTTAAAAAACATTCTTAACTCATTCATCGGTGGAGACTTGGCTTTTATATAAAATAGTATGTTCTCTTCCAGGTTTCCAGTTATTTTCCAATGGAGTAACAAGGAGAAAAATTACTTTAAGTTTTGTTTTGTTTTGAGACAGGGTCTCCCTATGTAACCCTGGTTGGCCTAGAATTCACTATGTAGAATTTATGGCAGTCCTTCTGTCTGTGCCTTCCTTTTACTGGGATTACAAAAGTACACTCTGCTTAAAGATTTTAATTACAGTAAAACTTGCACTTAAAATTATACAACAATTTGTTTTTTCTTAATTTTTCCATTGCAGATGTTAATATTTTACTAAACACTGTGAACTTCATTTCCATTCCCTCATTATGTTTAATGAGGAATTATGTGCCGTTATCTTTAAGAGTATTTGAGGCTGGGCCACTGGTGGTGGTGCACACCTTTAATTCCAGCACTTGGGAGGCAGAGGCAGGCAGATCTCTGTGATTTTCAGGACAGCTGGAACCAAGACACAGAAGTCCTGTCTCGAAAAAAAATTCAAAAAAATATATCTGAGGTCAAAGGGGCCTTACATAAGAAAGTATAATTACCATCAGGTCTTTGAAACCACAGGTCACACACTTAGTAGCAGGTACAGCCACCTATAATAGTATAAGTGTGTTTAGTAGAAAATGTAAAAGTTTTAAATTAGAAAATAGGATTTTTTAAATGGTTAATTTCTCTAAAAAGCCAAGTTTCTAGCCAAAGAGACAGCTCATCAGGTAGAATCACTTGTATGCAGGCCTGACAACCTGAGTTTGATCCCTAGCTCTCACGAAGTGACAGGAGGGAACCGATTTGGAGGAACTGTCCTATAACCTTTACACTGTGGCATTCATAACAACGCCCCTACACAAACTCTCTCTCTCTCTCTAATGAAGGAATGGACAAACAAATAACATTTTTTAATACCATGTTTCTTCCTTTCAAAATACAGGGTCTGTCCAAACTAGGCCAGTACTCCTGAATGACTACAGTTGGCAGGAACTGAATAGCAACTAAACAGTTAATCCAGAATGCAGGGTTTTCAGTTTGTTATAGCTCCCACCAAAGCCCACTTCACTCATTTCTGTTATTAATGTGTTTAAAAATATCAGCAAGTGTGCTTTTTGGCTGTAAAGAAAGGAAAGAAAAAGAAGTCATAAAACTTGGATTTGAAATAGAGAAAAAAGTCAATCTAGTATTAAAAATGCAGCAAGTTGTATGAGTCGTAAAGATCTTTATTAAGTAAGTGTATGTTATTGCACCTTAAAAACCAAGTCATAGAATGATAACAGTAGGTAAAACCTTTTATAGCATTGTGTAGTCTTCAGCGAAATCAAACCTGTCCTTCGTTACCTTATCCTTACAGCACTAGTGAAGCTCATTCATTCATCAAAATAAGCGAGGTGTCCAGATGTGCAACTACTAAACATTGGCCCATGAGTGTGACTTACCTTTATTCTCTTTGCTGAGAGCAGCACAGTCCAATCACATTTTCTATGCTGATAAAGTTATTCTGTATCCATGCTGTCCAGCGCTGTAACCTCTAGCCATATGCTACTATTGAATACTTGAATGTGGCTAAGCCAGTATGACTGAGGAACTGAATTTCCAAATTTATTTTGTTTTAAGTAATTTCAGTTGAAAACTACATATAACTAGGAGCTGCCTTGCCTGGCAGCACAGAGCTCCATAATTCTTTTCCTCATTCATTATATGGTTTCTGTATTTATACTCATTCTTTTTAAATCAAGTTCATCAAAAGGTTTCTTATGATCTGCTACTTCTTCAAGTGGCAAGCATGTATTCCACTAAGCTCAAGATATGATAAATATTTCTGCATTGGTTTACCCCATAAAAGCATTTATGTACACACATAATGACATCCTTTGCAGCACGGTTAGAGGTTCAATGGTGAAGTTCTTTTATGCAAATTCTCCCAAGACTCATAGTGTAGATAAAGAATATAACCAGAAATCAGAAACATGTAAATGACCAAGACAGTCTCCTACTCTGGTCTTTTTTTAATCTTATAAGATGCTAGTGACTGTTACAGCATCATGTAGAAAATTTTCTCTGGTTTGAACTGAACTGGAGTGACTTAGAAGAGGTTACCCTTAACTAACCTCTCTGTCAATTGTTTATATCATTAGATCAAAAATGGTATTAAGACATACTGTAATTTTAGAGGTGTTAAAACATGAAGAAAATGTAACTTAAAATACATGAGATGGTTTGCCAGTGGGCTTTACCTACATTTGATTGGTCTATAACATGGACAGCATTGAGATGCAATGATTGCTTGGCCCTGTGGTTGGTTCATTAAATCCTCCATCTTCACCAAAACAGGGCTCATCACCCCATTTCTTGATATACTTTCACTGCCCTCTGATAGCTGCCTCATTCTTGATGATGATCGAGAAACAGAATTCCTGAAAGTTAGGGGCAGGCTTAAACTCTTGCACAGATGAGTTTCTTTTAAACACTTCCATGTCTTCCATAAATACAAACCAGAATTTTTATTATAACTGCCAGCAGGACGAACTTAACCAATCACCTTCCAGCACACAGGCAACTCTGCAGCATTCCTTTTTAGAATACCACATGCTGAAATTCAAATTATCACATTAGCTATCCAAACGCACCATTTGTTTTTAAATACTGGGGTGTTTACCTGAATTTTTCTTCTCTTCTTCTTCCCGCCCCACTTCACTGGTACATTGTCACTTCGATGACAGGTTTATTTATGTGCTTTAATAGCTACATCTTATGGTGTTTTAAATATGTATTCATATGTCTGCATAATGTGTGCTCTGTCTCACTCCTTCCCTTCCTTCTTACCTTTCTCCTTACCTCCCTCCCTCCCTCCCTTCCCAGTGTTTGTGACCAAATGAGGGCCTTGCCACATGTAACAGTCCTGTGCATCTCAATACTAGTTCTTCTTCAAGATTATTTTTAAATATTTTAATGTATTTGTGTTTTATGTATGAGTATTCTGCATGTATACCTACATGCATGGCATGTATATCTGATGCCAAAAGAGGGCATCAGATCCTATTGTAGATGGTTGTGAGCCACCATGTGGTTGCTGGGAATTTAACTCAGTACCTCTGGATGAGTAGCCAGTGCTCTTAACCGCTGAGCCATTTTTCCAGCCCTCCCCCCCCCCATTTTGAGGTTTTCTCTGAGTAGCCCTGGCTGTCCTGGAACCTACTTTGTAGACCAGGCTGACCTCGTATTTAGAAATTTGCCTGCCTCTGCCTCCTGAATGCTGGGATTAAAGGAGTGCGCCACCACCACCCAGCTAAAATATTACTACTTATAGAGTGGTTTTATGTCTTATTATGATGCCCTCTTGAACCTTGCATTTATTCAGATTTGGAATATTTAAGTACTTCTAAACTCCTGTCTTAAAACTCCAGTCATACCCTGGAAATTGAACGTGCCTTCTGAAATGTTAATGCCTTCAAAATACATGTGGGAGTCTACACAAATAGAATGTACTGCCGAAAATGAAGTCTAGCAGTTGATGGCATTTCATACACTGCCATGTAGAATCCCAAAATATGAAGCCATTCATATCTCACACTTGTATATAAACTCAATTATGAATTTGGAATTATCGTTTAGTAGCAAGATGTGTGCTTTGGTAGATCCATTGATTTGAACCACATGAAATTGTTGTATCAGACCCTTTTTACCCTAGGAAACCTGACAATTTCACACAACCCATTCTAATAAATGACTTGCTTTGCTGTTGCTATTTTTCCTTTGTTTTGTTTCAGTTAGTACTTTTATTCCAATAACCTTTTCTTTGCTGATACCTCTTTTTGTCTCTCCAACTTAACATTTTTAGTACTCTTCTCCTAATTCCCCAAATCCGTTTAGCTGCAGAATTAATATTACAAAGAAACCAATTTCATAGTATCTCCAAGATGCAATCGGTACTTACCAATTCAAGTGTTTGGCTTGTTTTTGAGATTTTCATTATTCTAAAGTAGTAATGTCATTAAATACATTTATTGCCCAATAAAAAGGCCACCATAGTCACTTGCTTTTCAGACTAAAGAAGCAGAAGGAAAACCAGCTACTTTTCGGTCCACTACTAATAAAAGCAATGCTATGTGATGTCATTGTTGTAGTATGATTGGACCCCAATATCTCCGGAGAATAAAATTAACCAATAATTTAGTGTCCTTTGTTACAGTCACCTTTTGTTTCACTGAGTATGAATAAATAAGTCCTTATTGATGTGGGTAGTTTACTGTATTTGGCTCTTTGTCTCAGAAAAAAGAGGTGCAATGTTTTAAATTCTTAGGAATGCAAATGATTAAAGCATGAAACATCATTTGGCTTGAAACTTTAAAAAAAATCATGCCCTTCTTACTTCTGTCCATTTGTGTTTGTAATCCCCTGATCTCCATGATGATAAAGGGGTATTTATTTAACAGTTCCATATTTTTGTTATTAAGCTGCCATTTTTACTTAAAGAGGATTTCTCAGTATTTTGTGATAACAGATAAATAAAAATTAAATTTAACTTATTTTTTGTTGGAACACAACTCTTTGCTTGTGATGCCTGTATTCATAATAACCTGCTAAATCGATGGTGGTTTTTTACTTGTATTGACATGAGACAGGACAACTGAAGTTATTTTCTAGGATGCTAAATTAAATTTGTATTTACCCATAATTAAAACTCAAAACCAAAATCTTAAACTCGTTTATCATTCTTTTTCTATGACATACTTCCTAGCTATTAAAAGAAATTCTTAAATATCTATGCATAGAACAAGCACTGATTGCCTACCATACACCAAGCATAGCTAGGATATCTCTTCTCAGAGACTATTTTACGGAAGAGAAGAGAAAGATCATTTCAGACAGTGCCCCATCCCATAGAATCAATAAAATGGTGTGTTTGCTGCAAATGAATGGAAGTTCTCTAAGAAGATGGCGTTTTTACTGAGACTTGAATGATTAATAGCCAGCCCTAGGAAATTCTGGAGGCAGAACATTGTGCACCCAGAGAAAAGCCTGAGGCTGGAACATCTTGCCACAGCTATGGTTAGCTGGAATACAGTAGCAGAAGTGAGGGACAGGAATTGGAGTTGGAGAAAGAGTGGGGCTACATTTCTGCTAAAGGACTTGATTAGGGCATAGGAATACTATCCTTGGTGCTGTGGGATGCTCTTTGAGTCTTATAGCTAAGAGAGTAGCCTCATCTGTCAGATTTCCAACAGAGCGCTCAAGACTGCCGAGTACAGCTTAACAATAGAGCACTTGTCTTTACTAAAAGATTTTTCTGGTTACTATCTGATCAGTGATACTGAGCCCAACTGTATGCATTTCTACTGTGGTAGCATTTGTTTTGGAAGCGTACCACCACTGCCACCACAGACCTACACACACCTAATGTCCAGCTTGGAAACATGCTATCCATAATGGACCATGGGGTGTTTCTCCGTTTCCTTTCTTTTTTTTCTACAGTCTATTTATTTATCCATCTATCTACCTATTTATTTGTTTACTTATTTATTTGGTGCGCACGGCATGGCATGCATGCGGAGGTCAGAGACAACTTTCCTTCCACCACACGAGTTCTGAGGGTCCATCTCTGGTCTGAAGGCTTGATGACAATTTCCTTTATCAGTGAAGCCATGTCTCCTGCCCTAGTTTTTGCTTTCTTTTGGTGTGCTTGAAGTATGTCACCAGCTTTTTAAAAGATTAAACATACTTTTTATTTAAATATTATCTCTTGAACTTTGTGCTAGTTGGATTTTTTAGTAAAAAAATAATCTTGTTGGGTTTGTTTTAAATTACTGTTAAAAATACAGTAAAGACTTCTGGTGATGCTAGAAAATATTAATTCCTTTAAAAAACTGGCTGTGTTGCTAGATCCACATTTGCTTTTCTATGTTTTTGTGAACAACTGATCAGATTAGATTCGTCACTCGTGGCTTGTGGTGATTTGAAATTGAAATGGAATATATTAAGGCAGCCAGCCACACTGATTACATTGCAAGCCTCATTTAATTTCATACATTCACACATTACAGTGAAAGGCGGCTTTTTTTAATGCATGATTGTGACTGTACCTTGAGCAACTCCAAAGGTCATCTGTAATGGGCGCATAATTTGTTAGTGTTATATATCTGATTTGCGGTAGGTGTTCCTCAGCCTGATTTGTACTGGTAGTAAATATGGTAAGCATAAGTCAAGTCTGTAAGGAGTTCAGCCTGTTACATTTGGTGGTATTGTCTTATTCTTCAGTGGTCACTGTGCCACAGAAAATCTCAGAACAGCTGTTGTTCCTAAATGGAGAAAATGTTGCTACTGAACCCCTGTAGTACAAGAGTTAAATGAGCTATTCTTCTTAGGAGGGCAGGCTGGCCCAGGTGGAGCTTGTAAGCATTTTAATAGCATAGCTAGCAGTACTGCTTACCTCTACTTGAGCACTTCCTTTTCCCCTTTCTTTTCTGCAGCAGTGAGTTCTGTTAACTTCATTGGTTTTGCTTCTTCTGTAGGGCATGGTTAGCATAGCCTTCGCCCTGCCAAAAGGACAAAGAATACAACCATGTATCCTTTGCAGGTTTGGCTTGGCTTGGCTTGGATTTCGTTGTTGTTGTTTTTAAACAGGGTTTCACTGTGTATCCCCTAGCTGTCCTGGAACCCACTCTGTAGACCATGCTGGCCTTGAACTCACTAAGATTTGCCAGCCTCTGCCTCCATCCTCCATAGTGCTGGGATTAAAGGCATATGTGACACCACTGTCTGTCTTGACTTGATTTTTTAAGACTGTGTCATAAATAGCACAGGCTACTTTAGATGTCACTATATAAAGCTGGCCTTGAACCCCTGATTCTTCTGTCTCTGCTTCTCAAGTGCTAGAATTAAAAGAAACACTGAGTTTCTCACTTTCCTTTTTATGATATGTAATGCTTTTTAACCCTGTCTGTGGCTCAGGAACACAAAGTTATCTTAACCCCTATTGTCTATAACTTTGTTACATGTTGATTTAGGACAGCGGCAGGGCTGCGTCCCCAACACCCCAGCCGCTTGGCTAGCTCATGCCCGAAATAACAACACACAAACTGTATTCATTTAAGAACTGCTTGGCCCATGAATTCTAGCCCTTACAGGCCAATTCTCGCATCTGGACTAGCCCATTTCTAATGATGTGTGTAAGCACCCCAAGGTGCGCTTACCGGGAAGATTCTAGCCTAAGTCCATCGTGGGTTGCAGCTGCCTGGGAGAGCTGAGCATGGTGTCTCTGCTCCAGCAGAGCTGTCGGGTCTCTCTGGGAGCAGAGCAGAGTCTGACCTCACTTCCTCTTCCGCCCAGAATTCTATTCTGTTTACTCCTCCCATCTATGTTCCAAGCCATGAGGCCAAGCAGCTGGTTTATTATAACTTAACCAATGAAATCAACAGATTGATATATGACACTCCCACATCAGTTACATCCGGGGGTTGGTAGTGTGTTCAGAGAGGAAGGGTATTATAGATTTTCAAGGACTTTCAGTTGCCTTTTGTTTAGATTATGGTAGTGGAACTTGTTCATTTTCTGCCATTGCTTGCAATTTAGAATTTGTCCAAGGATTTGTTTTTGCTGGCTTGGATCAACCCTTTTGCTTTCCAGAAGCACCTGAAAGCATATTAAGAAAATTATCAGTGACAATCCTGAATGGGGAAAATAAAACAGAATATCCTACCTAACCTCTCTTCTTCTGATGGGAAATTACATTTAGTATATATTCTTTCTTTTTTGTTTTTCTTCTCTCATGCATTACATCCTGACCGCATTTTCCCCTCCCTCTTCTCTTCCCAGTCCATTCCCCACAGCTCACCTTTCCCCCAGATCTACTCATCAATTCCCCCTCAGAAAAAAGCAGTAGTCCTCCCAGGGGATATCAACCACACACAGCATAACAAGTTACAATAAGACTAGGCACATTCCCCCATATCAAAGCTGGACAAGGCAACTCACTAGGATGACAAGGGTCTCAAAAGCAGACAAAAAGAGTCAGAAATACCCCCCTTAAGTCCCACTGTTGAGAATACACAAGAGCACAAACTACACAGCCATAACATATATGCAGAGGACATAGCTCAGGCCCATACAAGCTCCCTGATATTGGTTCAGTCTCTGTGATCCCTGTTTGGTTGATTCTTTAGGGCGGTATCTTGTGGTATTCTCGACCTCTCTGGCTCCTCCCTCTCTTTCAGAGCTCCACCTGACGTTTGGCTGTACTTCTCTGTATCTGTTCCTATTATTAGATAGATGAAGCCTTGCTTATGAAAATGATGCTAGTGTAACAAAGTGTCATTAGGAATCATTTCATTGACTTTTTTGCCAGTCATATTTAGTTCTATCCTAGGTCTCTGAGCTATCCAGTCTCTGGGTCCTGGCCCCCCAGGCATTGTCAGGCGTAGCTTGGTCTGTTTGTGGGACTCCTAGCAGTGGGACCAGGCACATAAGCTGGCTTTTTGGAACCTATTCCCTATGGTGGGATGCCTATTTCAACTTGATATGCCCTGCTTTGTTGAATCCTATGGGAGGCCTTAACCTTTCTGAGTGGAGATGGAGGAGGAATGGATTGGGAGGGGGCAGAAAATGGTAGGAGAGGAAGGAGGGAAAACTGTGGTTGGTGTATAAAATAAATAGAAAAATTAAAAAATATGGGGGAAAAGAATCATGTTGGGATTTTAATGGGGATTGCATTGAATCTATAGATTCCTTTTGGTAAGATGAGTATTTTTACTATGTTCATTCTGCAGACCCATGATTTCCATCTTCTGGTATCTTCTTCAATTTCTTTCCATAAAAACTTGAAGTTCTTGTCATACAGGTCTTTCACTCGCTTGGTTAGAGTTATTCTAAGATATTTTATATTATTTTTGGCTATTATGAAGGGTGTTATTTCCATGATTTCTTTCTCAGCCAGTTTGTTGCTTGTATGTCGGAGAGCTACTGATTTTATTGAGTTAATCTTTTATCCAGCCACTTACTAAAGGTAATTATCAGCAACAGGAGTTCCCTGGTGGAATTTATGGGGTTGCTTATATATACTTTCGTATCATCTGCTAAAGACACTTTGACTTCTTGCTTTTCAATTTGTATCTCCTTAATCTCCTTTAGGTGTCTTATTTCTCTAGCTAGAACTTCAAGTACCATATTGAATAAATCTAGAGAGAGCCTTGTCTTTCTGATTTTTGTAGAATTGCTTTGAGTTTCTCTTCATTAATAATTTGATGTTAACTATAAGGCTTGCTGTAAATTGCCTTTATGTTTAGGTATGTCCCTTGTAACCCTGATCTCCCCAAAACTTTAGTCATGAAGGGGTGTTGAATTTTGTCATAGGCTTTTTTAGCATCTAAAGAGATGGTCGTATGTCGTATGTTTTTTTTTTTCCTTTCAGATTGTTTATATGGTAGATCACAGTGACAGATTTTCCTTTGTTGAGCCATCCCTGCATCTCTGAGATAAAGCCTACTTGTTCACAGTGGATGATCTTTTCAATGTGTTCTTGGATTCTGTTTGGGAGTATTTTGTTAAACATTTATTTATTTATTAAAAAATAAAACAAGCTATCTATGATTTTTGTTAAAAATATTTTCTAACTGGGTGGTAGCAGCACACACCTTTAATCCCAGCACTTGGGTGGCAGAGGAAGGTAGATCTCTGAGTTCGAAGACAGCTACACAGAGAAACCCTGTGTCAAACACACACACACACACACACACACACACACACACACACGAACTTTATTTTGGGGGCCTTTGAGCTTGGATTCTTCTACTATTCTCATCGATCTCTTGTATTCTGTTGGTGATGTTTGTGTCTGTAGTTTCTGTTTCCGTTTCCAGGATTCCCCCAGTTTGTGTTTTCTTTATTGCTTCTGTTTCAATTTTCAGGTCTTGAACAGTTTTATTCATTTCTGTCACTGTTTTTTTTTTCTTTCTTGGCTTTCTTTAAGGGGTCTATTCATTTCCTCCCTTTGTTTGTTTGTGTTTTCTTTGAGCGATTTATTTCGTTTTCTCTTTAAGGAACATCTATCATCTTTATAAAGTTGGTTTTGAGGTCTTTTCCTTTTGCTTCAGTTACATTGGAAAATTCGGGAGTTGCTGTAATAGGATAACTGGACTTTTATGGTGCCATATTTTTCTGACAGTTGTTGCGTTCGTCACTGGTGTCTAGGCATCTGGTTTCGGATGACTATAGGTCTAGGTGCTGATTTCTGAGTTTGTCTTTGTTGGATGGTATTTTGTTCCTTGGTTTGTTTCCTCTTTAGTCTTCTGATCTTTGTGGCCTGATTTTCTGGTGACTTGCTTGACCTTTGGTCCAGCAGGGGTTCTCTGCTCAAGTTGGGATGTTGGATACAGTGATGAGGAGGTAGTGGGGGTTGCACTGAGAGGATGGAGGAGATGCATGAGTAGACTGTCTATCTAGAGTTCTGGCCAGTGTAGTCTCTGATCCAGCTGGGAGTCTCTGCCCAGGTTGTGGGCTGGAGTCTCTCCCTGAGTTTATCTATCTTTTTTTCTGACTCTCATGGCCTGGACCTGTTCTTTGGACTGGCATCACCTGCACCTGAGCTAGGAATATCTGCCCGAGGTGGAGGCTAGGACATGGCAGAGGGGGCAGGTGATGGCGCAGGAAAGGATGCCAGTTGGGGTGAGTCTTTAGGATCCAAACCGAGAGCAGGTGGACCTCTTACATGTTCTTCTGACTGGTGTGGCCTGTACCTGAGCAGAGAATATCTGCCAGTATAGGGAATAGGGCAGCAGGGATGGGGTGGGTAGGGCAGGAAAGGGTGCCAGTGGGATGGGTCTTTGGGATCCAAACCTTGGGCAGGTGGACCCCTTACCTTTTCTCTTGACTAATGGTGTAGATTGGTATTTTTTTAATGAGCTGTAATCTAGTATTTGCTAGGAAAGTAATAGACTTTCAATAATATACTATAGAGAAAACATTTTTAAAACAAAAACCCAGAGTCCTTTAAAAAAAAAGAGCATCATTGCCAGTGTATTTCTAGTGCTATTAGAATCCCTGAAGGAAGCATCGTTCCCTGACTCAAGACTTTTGGAAATTATTACATTCTGTACCTTCTGCCCTTTTGTTGACAGTGTATATTGGCTTTTTGTTTGGTTAGTTCATTGGATTTGGGTTTTTGTTGTTGTTTTTAAGATTTTATTTTGTTTATTTATGCAGTATCCTGCCTGTAGGCCAGAAGAGGGCACCAGCTCTCACTATAGGTGGTTGTGAGCCACCACGTGGTTGCTGGGAATTGAACTCAGGACTTTTGGAAGAGCAGTCAGTGCTCTTAACCGCTAAGCCATCTCTCCAGCCCTTGTTGTTGTTTCTTGAAGCAAGGTGTAGCACTGGCTGTCCTGGAACCCACTCTGTAGCCCAGGCTGGCCTTGAACTTACACAGATCCGCCTTCCTCTGCCTCCCGAGTACTGGGATTAAAGGTATGCATGAGCGCCACAACTGCCCTGCATATTTGCTTATTCAAGGTGCCAAGAAATCTATTTGATTTTTGTTTTAAGCTAGTTCTTGTAATACTTATGTGGTTGCAGGCCATAACCAAGGAAATACCAGAATGGAATCTTGGCAATTGTTCCTCCTCTTGTGCCTTTTATTAATAGGTAAAAATTCAAGCCCTACCATCTCCTGAACTAATTCACATAATACTTATTGAATACATGCTATGAGTTTAGCCATCATGAAAGATAGTTAAGTGTAAACATGACTTTGAGAACTCCCATTAGCATTGTAAGCCCACTATTGAAACAATAGTGATCACATGGGAAAGTGCCTAGACTTTATTCTCAACAATCTAAAGTTCTGCTTTCCTGGAAATGTCTATGGGAGAAAAGTATGTGAGAAGCAAGAACTAACCATGGATGAGAATTAATAGTATAGATGAGGAAGATGGTGGTGAAAAGCCTGGATCCTCATGACAGAGACAAACAGGACTAAATGTGAATATGGGCCATTGGCCAAAAGTTTTGGAAGCTCTCAGACCCTAGGATTCTTGAAAAGCAGCTTGCTGGACTGAAGACTGTCTCCTAGAAAATCTCAGTTCTCTTTTGTTTGCTTGGGTTTCTTTTTTAGGTGGGGGGTTGGTTTGTTTTGGTTTGGTTTTCCTAGACATAGCCCTGACTGGCTTCAAACTCAGAGATGCACCTGCCTCTGCCTTTCACTGGTATTAAAGGCATGACTACCACTGGCCAGGGAATGATTCACAGTTTTAATAATGTAGAATGTCTATCTGATGCAGAGATCACAAACTCGAATCCCTTTAGGGACTAGGCAAGAAATTTGGTGAACCAAGCCAGGTGTAAGAAAATGAGAGTACCTAGGACCATCACATTGCTATTTTCATACAGAAAATGTGGGCTCTGTTTTGCCTGACATTCTGATGTAAGGTGGTTTTGTTTAACAGAAGAAGGAATATGTATTGTCCTGTGAAATTATTTGATATTTAAACATTGGTAGTGAAGAATTTGTTTTGTTTAATAAACACCGAAGGTAAATGAGTGAGGAAATGACAGTTCTCTTCTGATTGCTGAGGGGAGTAAACAGTTTGTTTTATGAAGTGTAGCAGAATCTAGTAAATGAAGATGCACAAAAAAAGGACCTAGCAGTTTCACTTCTAGTAGAATGCCCTTCAGGTATACCCATAAGTACCAAGACATATAAGATATGTACAAGTTTACGTGTTGGTATTATTTATTATAGACCTCTGGGTAAGCCACTTGTAGGTTAAAAAATATTACAGGCCAAGTTATCCATATAATTTTTTAAATTTTTTATTTTATTTTTTACTTGTATGAATGCTTTACCTGTATGTGTGTCTATGCGCTGCTCATATGGCTAATGCCTGTGGAGGTCAGAAAAGGCCACCCTGTCTGTAACTTGAGATACAGACAGTTGAGAGCCACTGTGTGGGTTCTGAGAATTGAGCCCTGGTCTTGTGGAAGAGTAGCCAGTACTCTTAATCACTGAGTCATCTCTCTCCAGCCCCCCCCAAATACATTTCACATGCAGCATTAATGTAATGCCTAGATATTTTTTATGCTTAAGAGAAATGTAAAAATATAACATGCAGATAGAAAAGAGACACATCAAATTCAAGAGAGTTGTTATCTATCAGAAATGAGAGTCAAGCAGCTAAGGCACTGACTGAGCTATTGATGATTTGTAAACAAAAAAGGCACCTGATAGGATCTGCTCTGTTTTTAAAGGTTATTGTGGCTAGTGCTCTCTAGGACAAAAGGAGAAGCGGGAGAGTATTTAGAGGGTATCATAGGAGTCCTGGTGAGAGAGAAGTGGCTGGAATTCCAAATAGTGCAGGTTTACTCAACCCTTGCACTATTGACATTTTAAGCTAGACAATTGGTTTCCATGGGACTCTCCTGTGTAGGATGTTCAGTAGCACCCCTCCTCCAGTTCTGACACCCAAGTAATGTGTTTAGCTTGACTTTTCAGAATCACTAGCCTAAGCAGTGCATGGGAAAATTCAGTTTAGAAAGAGATTGGCTAGAGGCTGTGTTGTTGAGGAGGGATTTCATGGAGATGAGATTTGAGGTGACTGCTGCCCATCATTCCAGAGATACAGCTGTGATGATTTTAAAATGGAGCAAAATCGAAAGTTTGCCCTAAATCATACACTGCCTTCTAGCTACTGTACCCCCCATTCTCCTTCTGCTTGACTGCTTAGATTTAAGAGAGCCAAATGTATTCTCTTCACTTCCATAGTTTTTAGTCTACTCAAAGCTTGGTTTCTAACACTGGATCCCCAATGGTTTTCTAGTTAATGAATCTACCCACTAGAATTTATTTTACTGATGACATTTTTACCCCATTTGTTTTCTGTTCTAAAAATGTTTTCCTCTTACATATTCAGAAGTGTAATCTTAATTTTTTGCTCCCTAACTAGATTTTTATAAAGTCAAATGCTATTTTATATACAAAATAGTAAAAAATGCAACAACAATAATGCATTGTTCAGAGTGAAATATGTATATATGTAATTTAATAAAAAAAAATAGTTTCTATCCTTATCTTAGAGTTTCTATTGCTGTGGTAAAACACCATGACCAAAAAGGAAGAAAGGATTATTTCATCTTATATCTTTAGTCATCATTCAAGAAAGTCAGGACAGAAACTCAAGCCAAGAATATTAATGCAGAGACGAGGGAGGAGTGCTACTTACTGGCTTGTTTCTCTTGGCTTGCTCAGTTTGCTTTCTTAAAACACTCATCACCATAGGCCCAGGGGTGGTACCACTCACAGTGAGCTCAGTCCTTTCACAGAAATGTTCTACAAGCTTACCTATAGGCCAGTCTGGTGGGGAATTTTCTCAACCGAGGTTCCCTCTTCCCAAATGACACTAACTTGTGTCAAGTTGACAAAAAAAAAAAAAAAACTAACCAATGTAATTAACCTCTTGTCAACCTCATACACAAACACAGTACTTTTCAACTAGAACCTTTCCTTTTTCATTTGAACCCAGAATAACATGTTAATAAAATATTACATTATAAAACACTTCAATTTTTAAACATCACATGGTCTTTCAAAATTCAAACAAAATTAAAAGTTCAGTATCTTTAAGATAGTCCAAGTCAGGCAGATTTCTGAGTTCAAGACCAGCCAGGTAAACACAGAGAAACCACGTATCAAAGAAGAAGAAGAAGAAAAACAACAACAACAAAAGATAGCCAGTCTCATAACTGGGCTCCTTGTAAAAAACAAAAACAAAAAAAAATTTAAATACTTTTTTACACAGAAAAGGAAGAACCAGGACACAGGCACAATCTGAACAAAACAAAACCAAACTCCAACAGTGTAAATACCTTGTACCTTGGTGTCCAGTGTCTGGGTTTTACTCACAGTCTTTTAGGCTCCACAGAGCTTGGACAGTTATACTTCTCTGTATCTGCTTTTCATTGCATACACAGTGTGTCTGGTAGGCTCAGGCCAGCTCCACTCTACATGTGCAACTGCGCTTCTCCTTCACCAATAGCTTCTGGGATCTCTTCAGGGACTCTGACGTTGCCAGATGGTACCAAGTCTCAACTTCTGTGACCCCCTTCAATCTTGGTGCCTTAACTGCAACTGAGCCTGCACCTTTACCAGTGGCCTTTCCTGGTCGGTCGGTTGGTCTGTCTGTCTGTCTCTGTCTCTGTGTCTCTCTCTCTCTTTCTCTCTCTCTCTCTCTCTCTCTCTCTCTCTCTCTCTCTCTCTCTCTCTCTCACACACACACACACACACACACACAGTTCCAATCCTCAGCTGTTCTTAATAATCTCTTCATGCCAAGAACTGAACTCTGGTCCTTCAGAAGAACAGGGACCTCAGTCTACCACAGTGGACCATCTCTACAGGCCACATATCAGTTATTTTAAGGCCAACAGAAAATGAATTGAAGTGCAGTAGCCCTTACTGATTGGTGGGGCAGAGGGTGTACACTGGTTTTTCCATTTTCCTTCCCTTTTCCTTCTCTCTTTTTTCATGCTACATACCAAGGAATCCAAACCCGACTCCATTGGTTCAGTTTTCTTTGAGACCAATACTCATGACTCATGAGTTCCTTATTCATTTCACTTAGATACTCTACAAAGAAGTCTCAAGCAACATTTTCCAAGCCAAAGTCATCTTACTTTTGCCAGCAACTTTTTCTTTTTTTTTCCTTTCTTGGCATTTATCTCCTATCCTGTCCCAGACCAAAAATCATCTCATAGTCTATTCTCTACCCCTGTCTCTACATCTAGTCTCTACATCTGAGTCCCTGATATACCTACAGACTTCTCCCCGTTTTCACATGCTATAGTCATAGTTGACACAGTTCTCTCAACAAGAATGCTACACAAACTATTGTCTTTCTACATCTAAGCCCGCCCCGACTTTTGCAATATGTACTTGAGCTTGTTGGATGTGGCTAGTTCAAATTATGCTGTGCTATAAATAGCAAATATGGCTCATTATTATTCATATGATTATTACATACTGAAAGAGTACTTTTTAAAAAATATTACTATATACTAGGCTGATCTGTAACTAATAAACCTCCTGCATCCTGAAACTATAGGTGTCTGCCATGATGGCTTAAAAGAACAATATTTAGATGCTTAATTAGATTAAATGAAACATTAAATTTTTCCTAACCTAAGTTTTCTTTTTTGAGTTTGCTTATTTTATGAATGTTTTGCCTGCATACATGTATGTATACCATCTGAATCCTTGTTGGATCCTTTGTAATGTGATAGATGATCGTGAACTACCTTGCGGGTACTAGGAATTGAACAGCAGTGTCTTACAAGAACAAGTTCTCTTAATTTCTGAACCATCTCTATAGCCACCATTATTTTAGTGCAGTTTTCATGTTGCTACTAGGAAATACAAGGTAATAATGTAGTTTGTGTTAGATTTCTCCTAGACTTTAAGCATCCATACTCCTTTTGATTTGTTGCCCACAATGCTGTATGAATAATCTTAGCTGAAAAACAAACTCTGAATTAATAATCCTTTGAAGTTTTGGGGATTAGGTTTAAGGCTAGCTATAGGCAGATTTTTTTTGTCTCTCTAGCCTGCTCCCAAATAACCATACAGAGACTTATATTAATTGTGAAAGCTTGGCTGATAGCAAGCTTGTTCCTAACTCGTTTTTATAACTTAAATTAGTCCATATCTTTTCATCTCAATTCTTCAATGTAGTTTTGTTACGTTTACTCTGTACTCCCCACCCTGCTTTTTCTCCATCTGGCTGGCAACTCTCCCTGTCTCTGCCCTTCCTTCTAGCATCCTCTCTGTGTCAAAAATCCTGCCTAGCTATTGGCCATTTAGCTTTTCAACATCTTTTAAATCCACAGCCCAGTGCCACTGAAACATGCTCGCCCTTTCTCCTGAATGTTTCCTTCATTTTTCTGCATTGAGGGAAACCTACATAGCTTCAAGACTTGCCAGCAGTAGTCCTTTTTTACTTAATTACTTACTTACTTACTTACTTACTTACTTACTTATTTATTAAATATTTCTGTCTCTTCCCCACCGCCGCCTCCCCTTTCCCTCCCCCTCCCCCAACCAAATCCCCCTCCCTCGTCAGCCCAAAGAGCAATCAGGGTTCCCTGCCCTGTGGGAAGTCCAAGGACCACCCACCTCCATCCAGGTCTAGTAAGGTGAGCATCCAAACTGCCTAGGCTCCCACAAAGCCAATACGTGCAGTAGGATCAAAAACCCATTGCCATTGTTCTTGAGGTCTCAGTAGTCCTCATTGTCCGCTATGTTCAGCGAGACCGGTTTTAACCCAGGCTTTTTCAGACCCAGGCCAGCTGGCCTTGGTGAGTTCCCGATAGAACATCCCCATTGTCTCAGTGTGTGGGTGCACCCCTCGCGGTCCTGAGTTCCTTGCTCGTGCTCTCTCTCCTTCTGCTCCTGATTTGGACCTTGAGATTTCTGTCCGGTGCTCCAATGTGGGTCTCTGTCTCTGTCTCTGTCTCCTTTCATCGCCTGATGAAGGTTAATATTCAGGAGGATGCCTATATGTTTTTCTTTGGGTTCTCCTTCTTATTTAGCTTCTCTAAGAACCCGAATTATAGGCTCAATTTCCTTTATTTGTGGCTAGAAACCAAATATGAGTGAGTACATCCCATGTTCCTCTTTTTGGGTCTGGCTTACCTCACTCAGGATAGTGTACACTTCATTTTTGAGGGGAGGTGGTGAACCCTGAATCGGGACTCCTGAAGATCCACGTTCCATTCTCAGTTTTCTGCTGTTCCTTGGGTTATGATTTGGCTTCTGAGCGTTGAGCCTTCTAGATCCGGGTAAACGCACTTGACGGTTTTCACAGCGCCAGGAGAGGACATACTTGTCTATTAGCGCTGATAATGATTTGGTTGACATTGACTTATCAATGGAAGTAAATTCTTTTGGCCATTTAGCTTTTTTATTAAACCAATAACAGTGACACATCTTTATAGTGTAGAGAAAGATTATTCCATAACAGTTAGTTTAGTAAATCATAGTCTTAAAGCATTAATCTTAGCAACTTTTTTTTTCTTTTTGAGCAGGCTCTTTCTGTTTATAGCTCAGGTCAATCCTGAACTCAGTGCCTTCTTGCCTCAGAGCCCTGAGAGGTGGGTTCCCGGCATGCATCACCACATCCAGCACCAGTCTCAAAAACTTCTGTAGCACTATGCTGTCCAAACAAACATGTTCAGCTAGATTCACCTGGCAGGTTGCCAGCTTTGAGTCCCTGATCTAATGACTGCCTATCACTTTGGCACTTTTACCTTCAAATATTTATAGCTATTAGACAGTTGATACATGGCAAATAGGTTCAAGTAGAAGTGAGCATAGCAGAAATTTCCCCACGGGCTAGGAATGTAGCTCCATGGTAGAACATTGGCTTAGCATACACAAGGCCCTGTGTTCATTCACTGTCACAACAAAATAATTCATATTCATGCTAAGTAAGTTTTGTAAAACCCATAAAGAACAATTACATCCTTTATACTACCATTGAAGATTATCTGCTGGGCCATGTACCTAGTACTTGACCCTGATGTGTGAGCAGGTATAAGCCTGCATTTAAAGGTGATAGCGGGCAAACTACTTAAGAAAGGAACCTGTATAGTAAACATGTCAGAAAGACAGATAAGAAGCTACTCTGAAATATTGATGCTTATAACATGATCTTTTGGGGGAAGGGACATAAACAAAGGATACTGAATAAAATAGTTCCCTCTAAAAAGTTCTGAAATAATAAATCTAATTAAGTAGCTGAGTAATTATATCCTAACCGTGTTTATAAGCTCTGGAATCTTATTTGTCAATCATATATGCTTTTGATGACCTACAGACTTAAATATTTGCCAAGGAATGGACTGCTAGTTTATGTCATAGGGAGTACATTTTAATAGGACACAGATATTATTCTCATTTGATGGGGCTCTGATGTGGGCCCCAAGTTTGAAACTTGGTTCTTCTATTACTGTGTTGTTTTGTTTTTCCCCTCAGGGAACCCTAAAATTTTGTGGGTTTTGATACGGGTTTGTTTTTTTTTAATGTGTGTATTTTGCCTACATGGAAACCATGAGTTACAGCCATTCATGAGCCCATGTGGGTGCTACGAACTGAACCTGGGTCCTCTACAAGAGCAGCCAGTGCTCTTAACTACTGAACCATCTCTCCAGCACCAGTGTTAAAGTTTTGTTGTTTTATTTTGTTGTTTGCTTATTTAGAGCACTGGTCTATGGCCACCATGCTGTCAGAGAAGACGTGTTTGATGGAAGTTTTTGGCTTACTCATCCTTCCATAACTTGTGACAGGGACTTCCATAAACGTGAACTTTTATATAACACCTTTCTCCCCACTACAGATGACTAACTCAGTTTAGGTTCTGTAATCCTAACACTGGAGAGGCTGGCGCAGGAAGACAGTGATTGAAGGCCAGGCTTAGTTACATAGTGAAAGACCTTGTCTTTTTTTTTTTCTTCTCTTTACTTTTCTTTTTTTTTTTTTCTGCTCTTTTTCCTCATCTTGTTTGAGTGGCTTCTTTAGGTAACCAGAGACAGACTGTTTTCTGCCTCTTCCCCTATCTCTAAAATAAATGTAAACCTTCTGTTTGAGCTTTGCAACATGAAAGATTTTATTTGTAATGTAATTATATTACACTTTCCAAGGTTTTATGTATTGTGAGACTTAACTTTTTTCCTCTTTAGGTACCAGGAGGAATGAATGAGAAATGATTTCCTTTCTCCTAGCTATCCCTGGGCTTTACCTGTATACAATCTCAGCCACTCAGTAAACTCTGAGTTGAGAGCTTTACAAA